>NC_040242.1:10248106-10551136 GCF_001444195.1 Xiphophorus couchianus | reverse complement strand
CCTTCACTCACCTATAACTCGTGGATCTCTCTTTACTAGCTCTTAATAAGGCACAGCACAAAACATTGGATTTTTTCACTGTTCAGCAACTCGACCGGAAAAATGTTTTTCTTTGGCTTTTGTTAGACATGTTTTACTGTTTACATAACCATATAAGACAAAGCTGACTCCAAAGTTAGCAAAACAACAATGTAGTAGCTATTTTGTCATGGTTGCCAAAGCGTGGGAGATTAGTTTGCACCCGTGCAACAAAACCATCTGGTCATATGCTTACAATCTTACACGCACGTAAATGCAAGTGGTCTAGGGTGTTTGATTTGTTCCAGTAAAATCTGTGATTGTATTAGTAGTAATCCGTGGATATGAGCTTATGTTCAGTGCTTTGTTGGATTTGTCATAAAGGAATGAGTAAGATGAAATGATCTTTAGACCATGTACTTAGCATCTTAGCGACATTTCCACATTCCTTTTTTTTAACTAAAGAAACTAACATTGGCACTCAATCTTTGCATTAGTTTTGTCATCAGTCTCAGCAACCTGACAACACAGAGCATTCATTGAAAAAAAAAAAAGTGCTGGTCTCAGCCAAAGTGCCTTAAAGCAAACATCACAGCAGAGTGAAACTGTATCGCTGGGCCACTTCAGGGTGGCTGAAAACGTCCACTTCACTGTCAAACCTGCCTCTTATGAAGCTCCACGTCCTAAAAAAAGGCCCCTGAAAATCATGCTCGACATTTGTTTACAAAACACTGTCAGACAGAAGTGGAGGGGGTGGCGGGGATGGTGGATAGGTTCACTGGAGAGGTCACGAGTGGATTTAAGCTGCACTATGTAAATGACCCCCTCCTATAGGATTTCAATGAGCACTAAATAATGTGCCAGTATGACCTAGTCTCATCTCTCACTCTCTCTCTTCCCTCCCATCAACAAAGAGCCTCTGTCAGCGAGTTTCACTCTGCTGAGAGACAGAGCAGAGTGAGGGAGACAGAGACAGGGCAGAGTCACACACACACACACACACACGCACACCAACACACAATAGATGAATGCCTCATAGAGAAAGAGAGATGAATGAAATGAGTCTGGTTTCTTCTGTTTCCACTGAGCTTTGCTTTGATTATAATGGAGAAGTAACTCTTAAAAATAAACAAACAGATGACTTATTCAGAAAATAAAAACCAAAGAGTTTGATAACTGATGCAAATTAGACCCAGAATGCAAAGTTATATCTCAGGAGATAACATAGGCTGCATAAATTGACATTTAAACAGGACTCCAAGACTGTTATGCAACTTATTTTCATTCATTCACTTATGACTTGATTTTTCACAGGAACTGTATGAAACTCAGTTTATGTGATAAATCTCAACCAACTTCACATTTGTGCAAACAGTTTTAAGGAGATCTTGTTAACAGAGACTTTCACATGTTGACAACTGATGTACCACACTGAGCCCCACAAATAACAAACCTGGAGCAAAATGAACCAAGTGTACACTGACCCAAACCAAAATATGTACAGTCCAGCATAGTGATGTATCATGCTTTGGGGCTGTTTTGCATGAAGTGATACAAGAGAAATGTACAAAGTGGACAGAGTAATGAAAAAGTATTTTGAACATCACCTCCAATTAACATCTGGTGGGTTGACACTTCGAGATAATTCGATATCACAGAAGGACAATTCTAAACAGATAGTGGAATTTATTTAAGAATGAATAATCAGGCTAACATTAAGCTTCCTTAAACCCTTGTCATTTTAAGGAATTGTGAATTATATTTAAAATCTGACATTGGGCTCTGCAACTCTGTAAATTCTGCTAAGAAGAAAGGTTCGATAAGCATATAGAAATATGCAACAATATTGCTCTTTAAAAAAGTGTCATCAAGGTGGAGTTTGTAAAGAGACAACTAACTAACTAAATAGTAAGTTTCTATCATTTATGTTTTCTTCTGTGTGGATGAGGAAACATTCACAAACATTTGAACATTTTTCATCGAGTTCTTGCTTTTAAACTAAACTGTAGATAAATTGTGTTTTAATTTATGTACTGATGTAAAAAGCTGTCTTAAATGTTGGAACATTTTTCGCACAAAATCTTAAGCCATCTTTTCACCTTCCTATATTTAAAATGTTAGCGACAGCCAGTATGCAAACAATAAATCACAGCCTCGCAGGAATCTCCTACTTGAATCAAATGAAAACTCCAAGATTAGAAACACCATTCCATTCTAGCAAGCGTTTGCTCCACTCTCTCTGAATAAGCAGAGTGTTAATAATGAAAACCTTTCACAAGTGTGGAAATAGGAGCTTTGCATGTTTTAAGCCCCAGGGCGGCTCTTGTCAGCCAGCCACGCTTCTCCTCTTGCTGCTGCCTTTCGGCCTCCATGGAGACCAGATGAATCATTCCGTTCAACCTCTGACCTTCAGTAGGGTGATACGTGACACGCAGTTAGTGGCACATTAGCAGCTGAGAGCCTCCGGGCATGCCAAGACTGGCTGAGTCAGGATATTTTTCCTACAGGACGTGCCTCGGTCCAAGCCTACGGGATTGAATGACCGAAGGTCTTTGTAAATATAGTGATCCTGTCCGCCGAGGGCTTGGTATTTAGAAGAAACGTTTTGCAGACAGACACTTATGGGACACATCCTACATTAGCCTGGTAACGTATAGTGACCTACTTTCTTAGCTTAACATGTACATCTGTGGAGTGATGAGCAAAATAAAAGCAAAGTGAAAAGAGCAAATGAACTGCTTTGGACCTATGTCACAGTTAATAAAAGACATTCTGGCAGCACGAAGTGAGAAGCAACTCCTAATCCCAGTTATTATGATTCCTGTGCTGCAGCAAGCATATCACTGATGCCTGTCACTGTGCTTATTGTCCACAGGATCACACGAGAGCACTGCACAAAAATCCCACAGCGGTGCTTCTACATGTTGCCTTGGTAACCTATTACAGCAAAAAAACATACACACACACTTTCAGGACAAAAAAAAAGAGAAAGGATAGCAAACTTGACATTCCATAATGAGACGACTGTGAATGGGGTACAGTGGGGGGCTTTGCATAGAGTCGAGCATACTGTCAACATAAATACACAATCCTTCTGCCCTCTCTCAGTCAGGATAAATACCCAGAGAGAATTTGTCACACAGGAAAAAGGGGAAAAGAGAAGGTTTTACCGCATCAAAATTTCTGCTGTTTGTGGATGGCAGAAAACAAAATGAGTCATCCCAGTGAACACGCAAATACAGTCTCAGCTCAAAGACTCAATGACAAAAAAAAAAGCTTCATCAGACATTTCCTTCTGGCTTCTATCCCCTTGCGGGCTCCATCCTCCAGGAAGTCAGAGTGCTGATGTGATTGAAAGTGTCCCTTTCAAAGGCTTTCACTCACTCAACCACATAGGTGAGAAGGGACTGAAATGCTGAATATGATCAAAGATTACACCGCAGTCCAAGAACACTACCTTTACTTAAAGCTCCAACTTTAAGATCCAACTTTTAACAAGAACTTTCAAACATTTATATGAGACAAGCTGAAAACAACATCTGGCTCGTTTCATTTAATCTCTTGGCTCAGAAGGAAATATCCTTAACTCGCACACAAGAACTAAACATGCCAAATTTCTGTTTAAAATCCTCTTGAGCCTTGTACATATTGACTGGATTATACAGGCTAATTTTTTGCTTTTTCGCATGTCTGTTTTAAAATGCTGTAGTCCAGGTCATGTAGGTCTATTTTTAAAATCTTTTTAGTGGCAGGCAATGGCTGGCAATGCATGTCAAATTAATCTCTCATGAGAAGGAGACAAAAAGTGGAAAGGCATTCTTCAAGGGGATCCTTGTTTATTCATAAAGATATGATAAGAGACCCTGTGAGAAATCGTCTGGTGTCCAGAACCGAACAATTTTCTGCTTGATTCCCCATCAGGCTCAGAAACTCAAAAAGGTGACCATTATCATATCAGTGAATGAACCAGGCCTTTCAACAAAACTCTACAGCATGAAAGCTGTGACTGACGAAGGAAGATTCAGTTAGCTTATTTTGAGTAAGCTATGTCAAATGAAGTTAGACGAACCACAGAGAAAGTAAAACTGCATTCAAAGGGAAACCATACATTTTACAAATATGTCTACCACAAACCACAACATTCTGATTGCTGCCTCTACAGTTGTGATGCCTATATATTCTCCAGCTGATGTGAATAAATAAGACGTGATTGTGCTATATGTGACAGGTATTAAACTATTTTCAGACCTGAAATATTAGCAAATTTGCTAAGTCCCATTAGTGAAAGCATTCTTTTGTAGCGGAAGATTTTTTGGAGGGATGAGAACGTCAGGACCTCTCTGATAACAGTCATCTTTCCTCATAAGCAGGGCCAAACAATAACAATGATCACATAAGTGACACCAGCACCACATTATTTGGTATAGACTTTAATGTTAATGTAATATTAATCACTTGTGTGGGTGAAAGGCCAAATCTCATGAAAATCTATTTGGTTTTCCATATTGTTAGCTATGTGTGGACCAGCTAACTCGTAGCTAGTCCCAAGTTAGGAATTATAGCATGAGCTGCCATTGGAGCAGCTCGTATAACTTCAGCTAACTTTATGAGACTGAAATACAAATGGAGAACTGTAGATAAAGTTGTAAAATCTTAATTGCAGTTAAGAACTGTAGATGTATTCACTATGTTTTCGTATACAAATATGTCAGTTTATGGAGGATTTCACTCAAACACTATATTGGCTTTTCAAAATCATTTTTGTCCTGTCATCCAAATAACTTTTAGGCTTTGAGATGTGGGGAATACAACAACATAGAAAATTATCTTTTATGTGGTTTATGAAGTAGGTAACTATTTTTCAGCTGAATTTTAGTTTGCAAATATTTAATCAGAAAAAAATAGCAATTTCATCTCTAATTAAAAAGGTTTTGATTGAATGGCCCATGTGAAAATAAAAAGAAGAGTTGCAATAAAGTAGCATGTAATGCAAATGTTTTTTTTACAGTTTTAAATTATATTTCTTTTTCATAAGAAACATTCAGGCATAGGTTTAGCTATTTATAAACTAATTCCTAAAGACATTTGCGATCCGCAAGAAAAACACTTAAAAGCACAAATGCAATGCTAACAAGTAATGTAATTAGCTGATCCTTTGTGTGTTGTTTTGCACTTTGTCAATTCACTACCTATAATAATCCCATGTAGGCAGTTTATAGTGCCCTTACTGCTATTAAACTCTGTTACCATGATGCCATTATCTCTTCTGCCTAGGTTTTTATGGCATAAGGGCTGGATGGTTTTTATTGTTCCTGGAAAATGATTTTCCCCAATGGCAAACTCCTCTATTTTAGAGGTTAATGAGTACTGTTGTATTTTAAGTCATTTTAAAAAAAAAATTTCTGAGCCTTCAACTGCATAAACAAATAATTTGCTGTCTATAAAAGTGGACATGCTTCAGTAGTTCTTGTTTTAACTTGACAAGAATGTCTTGTAGCTTTCTTAAGAATCTGAACTTCTGAAGTTATCCTCAACTTTTTAAAGTAATTGCACACACATGCAGTTGCAAGATTATGCTTTCTGCAGCAACAAAATACTTATGTATTTCCACAGCACACAGTCAGTAGACTTAGGTCACAATTAGCATCAATATAGATATCTTGATTAATAACACACACTGTTTGTATTTCTAGTGTGCATTTAGTTATTCCTAAATGCAGACTCATTTCTTGCTAACATACCAGACTAGAAAAAGTCTTTCATCTTCTGTTAACAAAACCTCACAAAGCTACTTGCAATCATGTGTTCCAACTGAGGAGATTACAAATGCGGTTTGCAGAGACACCCCTCCCTAAAAATAAGCACCTACCAACAGTTTGAACTCAAAACAGACTCTTTGGGGTAAAACTATGGATTCACCACTACCTATAACATTACCAAAATTATCCAGATGAGAACATACAACCCTGAAAGAAAGTGTCTGTGTAGATTCTAAGCAATCCAGATCATGACAATCCTAAAGAGGCCCTATGGAATTGTCAAAAACCAAGACGAAGACAAAAAAAATTTACTAATACTTCACTAACTGAATTCTTTGGGTACAATAAACTAAACATCAACAAACAGCGAATAAGCTCCAGACATTCGCCCTCAGGTACCAGTCATAAGTCTGCTTCTCAAATCAGAAAGCTCCTTACCTACTCACTTTCTATGTTTGGGATAAAATCAATACCACTCTACTATATGAAAGCATAAAAAAATCATTAAGCAATATTCTTTATTATGACTCCTACTATTTCACCATAAATCCATTCAGCAATCAGCTGCACCATTACCACTCAATAACATGAGTTGAGGAAATGTTGCATCCTTGAGTGCAACGACTCCAGGGCATAAACAGAATGACAATTTTAGCAGCTTATGAATGACAAAAAATTCAGGGAACAGTCTGATTAACATTAAATACTTGGTCTTCTGTCCACCTTTCACATTTATTTTATGCATATTTTAGTCAACCTCTATTGCCACTATTGCAATGCCACTGTTTATGTCTCTCTTAGAGAATGTAAATGATCAGCATTTCCTCCATCATTGTTATGATTGTCCGAAACTTTGACTTGGTGTTCACCTGAACTATAACCTATTCTAGAAAAAAACTGCATTGCTTACTTTTATGGAACTTTGTTTCAATTTGTTCAGAAGCCAAGTTGCCTGCTAGAAAATTCTCTTGGTATATTCCTATCTAGTATTAAGAGGATTGTTAGCCCTCCTGCAGTGTTAGGGTGAAGCTCAGGAGGAGCGCAAATGGTCAGACAGTGGGGAAGCGGGGGCTTGTCTCATCAGACAGTCAGTGTCCAAAACCACACACGCACAAAAAACCTCGTAAAAGTGCGGGATCAGTGTGACACCGCCAGACCGCACAGAAAGTAAAAAATCTGTGGGGTCTCTTAAGACCATGGGAGAGTTAATGTGACACCGCATTTAAGCCTCAGCCTGTGAGAACTGATGTTGCTTTGAAAAGCCTCTCTCAAAATTTAGATGCAAATGGCAAGGGTTAATCATCAATATTCTGATTAGAATTAAAGGATAAACCTCTTCCAAGGCAACAAAGACTCCGTGTGCTCTGTTGTGTTTTTGGAAGGTAAAGACCACTCTCATATTTATAATCTAACATCATCTGGGATGTTGATGGGCAGGAAGAATCTGATCTCTTTCCCATTAACAATGTGTCTATTTATTCATCCATGATGGATGTTTTTTTAATACTAGTTGAGATCTATGGGACATATATTTTACATTTGACAATTGCAATGTATTGGGGTAAATACTCAAATATTTCACCTCATAGCCTTCCATTCAAAACATAGGCTTCTATGTCCTAGTCAGAACAATCACACTGAGGAGGCACTAATGTTACAAATGATTGAACCAGCCTTAATTTGGTTCATTAGTTGAATTGTTGCTGCTTGATAATTCAAACATCTTACCTAAAGATGCCAGCTTATTAGTGGTTTTGTCACAGAGCAAAGTGTTTTGCAAAAACCCCCTTAAAGTTTTATTCTTTTTACCAAAAATATTGCTACAATTGCATCTTGTCTTGCCATCATGAACCACATATTGTGTAGTGATGGTCGAATGTAACTTTGCAGACATGGTTCACTCAAAAGCAGCATATGTAGTCGATCCTGGGAAAAGAGACAAGATTAGGGCTTATACATATGTAGGCAGGTGTGTTGTACTCAAACAGGATTTAAAACAACATAGTCTCCGCCTCTTCCATTCTTGAAAGCATTTGCACACAAAGACTAGTGCAGAAACTCAATTCCAGGCAAACTACCGAAAATGAATGACTGCTTTACATAACAATTGATATAAGCCCAGATGGGAAATTCCTGCATAACAATGAGGACTGTCTCTGTACATAATCACTACCCTTAATTTCCCATTTTGCACAATAATCTGCCTCCAAAAAAAGCTTAAGCATGGCAGCCACTGGAGTTAGTAGGGATATCCAATCACCTCAAATTTTGTTCAAGTTATCTCAATGTCTGACTGAGATATGCTTATTTAAAACTTGCTATTTTGTAGGACAGAACAATTTCAACAATGTCCCATACACCTGGTCAGGATAAAGCTGGCACTGGTTGCTTCTGGGAGGGTGGTTGAGGTTCCAGTTACAGAAGGGTAAATAGTGTTTAGCCCTTGAGTCATTAATGGAGTGGACAGGGACCAGGACTGCAGGGGGAGCTGGAAGACGCAGCCCTTCCCTGTGGACCATTGTTCTGGATTGCCAGTGTATTGTCATCAGAGAGGAAAGAAAACAATCCCTTCTCTAGGCTTTCAACGGGGCGAAGGCACCATAACAATAACCCCACATCACAATGCAGTCCGCCCAAAAGACGGACACTGCCAAGCATTCACATGTAGACCACATTCATTTCCTTCACTGACACCACTTCTTTCACAGAAAAATGTGAGGAAATGAAAACAGCTAACATTACAAGGTGGCATATTTCACTTTGAATTGATAAAGCCAATAATGGTTATTCACTCTGAAAAGACCAATTCACGACCCTCAATAGTACCTTCAGTCAGTCTTGCACAGTTCATGGATTGATGCATAAATCTAATTACTTATGTTTATTATTCAGTTTCCAAATGCTTTGGAGTGTATCCTCCATGCCAATCTTCAAAAACAAGTTTTTGCATGCAGATGAAAGCAGAGAATAAAACTGATTGAATGGCTGTGGAAAGTATGTCAAAAAGTCTCCAATTAATAAATACTGCAAACGACTAAAGACAGCCTGAAAATGCTAATCATATGTTTTACCTTTCCATCAATCATGCTGCTCTTTTTTTGGCATTTCTGCTTTTTTCTGTCTGTCTAAGACTGTGTTTGTTTGTCTGCCTGCCTTGCCGGCTGTCAGTCTTTTTCTCTTGGTCTCTGTCAGCTTGTCAGGTCTGACTGTCTGTCAATTTGTATTTCAGCTTGCCATCCTTCCCTGTACGGTGTAGAGAATGAGGCCCAAAAAACTGACTTAGGATATTTTGTGGAGCAGAGAAAGTCTGTGATGCATGACCCAGACAGACAGCAAGCTGCCTGTTGGGCTCTTCATTGTTGGGCTTTTGTTTATGAAATCAGCTTTGGGATACATGCATAATTTACTAAATTACTGATACTTCCTTGTCAATCAATAATCACAATCTTGTGGTTTACTTTCTCATGAGAACCAAAACTACTCCCTCATATAAAGCAGAATTTTAAAAAAGCTCATTATAAGCTAGGGCCTTTAAAGGCTCCCATGTCGAAATAAATACTGGACTTAGAGTAATCTTCTTTGAAACAACTAAAGTAAACTGTAACAAGACTGATTACACAAGCTACCAGCTTTCACAAGAAGTCAAACAAGGCCACGTCGAGTGAATGCAGAAGGCAATATTTACATAAGCCTTTGATTAGTTTGTTCACACATGCATTTCAAGCCAAAATTTCAGCTGACTGTATGATATCACCAGCAAGGCTGAATTGAGGTTTGTCTGAATAGTAATGAGATGAACCAGTCACTAAACATGAATGCAGAATAGAACTAGGTGATTTTAATCTCGACAGCCCTGGACTGTGTATGTGGTATTTCACATACCTGGTTATTTGAGCTACTTACCTTTTTTTCATCTGTCATTTTTTCTCTGAAATCAACAAGGCACTTTTGTTCACACAAGAAGTGTGCTCACTGGGTATTTTTTTTTCCAGACCATTCTCTGTTAACCCATAGACATTTCTGTGTGAAAATCCCAGGGCACACACAACTGAAATTCTCAGAGCAACTAGTCTAGCATACAATCACCCCACATTAAAAAAAAAAAAAAAAAGAAAAAAAACTTTCTTGTCCAATCTGATACTCAGCTTGAACTTGAGCAAGTCATCTTATCTACATATAGATGTCAAATCTATATGTTGTTGCCATGTGATTTGTTGATTCACTTTCTGGGTTGAAAATCAATTAGAGGAACCCGATAAAATGGTCAGTGAGTGTATATTCCTACATCTGCATTATCTATTTATGTTTTTGGAGTGCTTGGAACTGGTAATTTGAGCTGCATGCAAACATTAGCAACAAACTCACATTTTGAGTTATGCACTTTTCCTCATTTTGTTCAAAAACTGATATAAAAAAAAACATAGACCCTACAAAAAGTGTTAGGAAAAAACACTTAAACACACCATTGCTCCATTTCGAGGAATTATGCATTAAATATGACGAGTAGCTACTCAAAATTTTATGAATC
Organism: Xiphophorus couchianus; assembly: GCF_001444195.1. Taxonomy (NCBI): domain Eukaryota; kingdom Metazoa; phylum Chordata; class Actinopteri; order Cyprinodontiformes; family Poeciliidae; genus Xiphophorus; species Xiphophorus couchianus. Next base: position 10,540,831 of record NC_040242.1, on the reverse strand, counting down.
TGAACAGCAGACTGTTGTCATTTCACAATTAATTTAGTTTCAGAGTTTAGCTACATTGTAAACAAGTATGATGATTGAATGTTTTATCTTTATGCCTTTTGAAATTTGCTGCTTCACATTCTCCATTTACTGTTCAAAGTGGTACACATTTGAACCTTTGCTAGTCACTGCAGGCGAGTATAAACTGAACAACACTGTTTTCACTTAGGAATCTTACAAACCACAAAAAGCAATCGCATACCTATGAAATGATACAGTGCTTTTGTGAAAAATTAAGTGCAACACACTGCATGTTTTAAAGTATGTGTATTTGCGTGGGTGTGTTTGAGGAATGTAGTAACTGCCTGGTAATTAGAGTTCAGATTCAGGTATGTAGCGCCGCAGGGAAGCCTGGGTAAGACAGGCAGAAAGACAGACACTCTGTGGGTTTAGTTTGGCTTAATCCCCTGCCAGGCAAAGCCACTACAAAAGCACTCAGGTAGGAACATATCTACACCAGTGTGGTCTCCGTGATCAAAGCTTTCAGCGTCGCCCTGAACTCATGCCTCAGAAAATGGACCAATTAGCGATAAGGGTGGGTTGAGAGTTGCTTGCGCTGCATGCCATACACCTAGCTGGCAGTGGCTTCAGACAAGGTAATTATACACACTCACCTGTCTGTCTCACTAACACTCATACCCTCCGCTATTACGGCTCACTCATCTCTCAGCACCACAGCATTACATCTCTCTTACATGGGCCAATATAATATCAGCTGACATGAACCAAACTGTAGCTACATGTGGGGGCAATTAATCTCTGTTGCAGAGTTTTAACCACCCCAAAACTTGCTGCCTTCAGAATTTTGCCAATAAGCTGATGCTGGTGTCAGTACTACCAGTAACCATCTGTATGTCTCTATCTTCTCCATTCTGATGGAGTGTTTGAAGTTCTTATTTAACAAGGTATGCTGTCGTTGTTCATTTAAAAAAAAAAAGCAGTTTCATATTAAATATGGGGAAATTTATTTGAAACTAAAAGTGTAAAAAATATCTTATCTGACAAGAACTCAATTAAATTTTAGAGATAAAGCTTTTCACTTCTTTTATTTCCCCAATGACAAGTGGTCTTATATACTATAATAAATGTTCTTTAGAAAATTATGAAAGCCCAGATGATTATATCATGTCTTTTCAAGCTTCTAGATGAGTCACAAAACTTGAGATAAATGGCAGTCAACCTGTGGATTGACAGTGGATGTATTTTAATCCTTGGGTATAATTTCCAGCTTTCTAAAGGTCCAACGTTTATCTACTCAGACATATAAAACAGCATGGAATGTTATGGTTACTTCGAATGTTGTGCAGTCAAATGTCTACTTATGATTGATGGTAAATTCGTGGTAATGGTAAATGCAAGCCTCTATGCATGATTGATTGAGTCATAAAACTGACAGATGCCAATTAGTTACCTGAGAGGAGTGACGCATAACATGACACACCTGCGGACCACCAGTCATTTATTCTCTGGTTCAACCAATCAGCCACACACTATTTGTGGAGAACCTTAGTTAAAAAACTGTTTGACAATAACGACAGAGTTTGTACTGCCTTTTATTGTAGGACAAATTTTCCCCCTTTTTTATTCAAAATTGTAAAATTTTGTCTTTTGGTTTATTTGTTTTGATTGGGCATATTAGATTAAGAATTCTTGTGATTTTCTTTTATAAATAAGTGGCTGAGGCTGTTATTGGACTATCAACCTCCAAATTCAAATTTTATAGACAAGATAATAACTGCACATAGTTTTTAATAGATCATTTAAAACATTTCTGAAATATCAATAAAACATCCAATTGTCTCATAAGTTACTTAAATATTAATGCCGATTGCTTAACCAAGTATGTTTTATTTAACCCAAGTATGACTCGGGAGCTACTTATTCCATCTTCACAGAAGGCTACAGAAAAGAAAAACAGGAGAAATGAAAACTAACAGGAAAACATCCAAATATGACAAAAAACACAAAATAAAACCACCAAAGAGGACTACAACAATGAATAGTTCTTGGCCCCCTTTATCTTCTGAATGGTTATTTTTAACTTCAACTTTAACAAAGTAAACTTTTGTGAATGTAATGTTAAAATAGAAAGCTACTTAACCAAATATTTACATATTTTAAGTCTGAAGAGTACTAGAATTTTGTAGTTATCCTAACAGTAATCCCTGAATGTTTTAACTTACAAAACAGCTTATTTGTGAATGTAAGTGTAGTTTGACTGTCTTTATGGTAACAAGACACTTCAGTGAGTGACCTCCTGGCACAAAGCTGCACAGGAGTCAGACATAATTAGACCTCTTGGACTATGTAGGTCACACATGACCACCTCAGACGATGCAGCAGAACCAACCCCAGAGAAAAGTGACATTTTTTTGCACAGCAGTTTTTTTGCTATTCTGCAATCCTCCTCTATTTCTTGAAAAATCTGTCTCGCAAAACAAATTGGTGTGGGTGAAACATCACAAAAGCAGAGCTGTTGACAAACAGACATAAGTGAACATGTTACCGGTACTTTGCATGTCTATTTCCAATTTGGGTCCCGACACAGACAGATGCTCATGCTTGCACACTCCATATTTTCATTTCTTGTCAGCACAAGGAAGCGATTACAATGGACATGTACCAAAGGTTGGTTTATTTTTCCCAGTATATACTTATAATTCTATGTATTTTCAAGCACAAATGTAAACTCTTGTTTATGCATCCTGTATTTGGAACCACTGATATGTATGCAGGGAAACAAATGCACACAAAATAAACATGTTTACTGCCACAACTCAGAATCTAGTCTGTTTGCAGTCCCTGACAAGAAATACGCCTTCTAAGCAAACCATGAAATATATAGCTATAGCTGTGCGCCTAGGAGCTTGACTTCAAAGGGACTAAGAGGATTTTTTTTAAAGCAACTTAAAGAAAAAAAAAAAAAACACTATTTCCATTTTAAATTAACTGTATAAGGTTTCTGTGGGGACCAGCTGAAGAAGAAATCATGGCATGACACCAGTTCAAAGGCACTTTAAGCCAAAGCAAAGTTTACTAAACAGACAAGATTACAGGGTGAAAGTATGAAGATGTACCAGAAATAAAGACAAGCTGGTATTGATAATGTGGTCGGCTTTCTTGTGTGATACTACAGTATGTCTGTAATGTAGACAGGCTGTCTAAAAGCTCTAAACTATGGACCAGAATAGCTCTGATAATGCATCTGTCATGAACGTGTCATCAGGAACTGTTCCTCAGCACTGTGGAAAATTAAACTGCCTTGATGACTTGCTGGTCTGCTTTATTTAAAAGCCGTTACCATGACTGCGCATATTTAAGTAATACATACATATACTGTCCCACAGTAGCAATATATTTTAGAAGACACAGAAGCTTACACATAGCATAAATATAGCTGGCAAGTGCTCTTAATGATAACAGAGAATAGTCAGTGCAGCTGAACAGAGCTGCCAGTCAAAACTCCTTGGTTTGCATGAAACCGAGATCACTCCACCGGAGAACCAAAGCCCATATGGAAAATGAGAGAGGGCAAGATGTTCAACAGATAACAGGAAGGCTAAATGTATTACAGCGAATATGTGTCGATTTTATCCTTTTCAGTCTGTAATGGAACATGCCAAATTTGCTAGTGCTGGCAGTCTTTTGGAAGTCAAAGAGTGAACATTAACTGATTACAGTCTACAGAATGACCTGGAACCTGTTTTATTTACACTGGCTTAACCATATAAATCAATGGTTAAGACAGTTCAAAATGTCAACCCTGTGATTATTTTATTTGGGTTAAAATAATAATGAACACTGCTTTACAACAACTGCCCTTCCCCACAGGTGGGGAGATATTGCATCTGCTTCTAATGTAGCTAATCAATGACTCAAAACAAACAGTCCTTGAAGACAAATTTGCTATCGAGACTCCAGGCATTCATGAGATAAGATCTAGGATCTTGGAATCATAATTTCCAAAATCCACAGCAAAATGTTAGGTTGAACAATCTATTCATTTTCAAAATTTTGTGTCAAATGTGCCATCTGCCTTTTAAATCCCTAAGCAAGGGTATTTTAGGTTATTCTGATGAAAGATGCTTGAAAAGATGCTTCAAAGCCCCTGTGTGAACTTGTTTGTATGAGAGTAAACACGAGATCATTTTAACATGGTGCAAATACACCCATTCACACCATTTGCTAAATACAACCCAGTTTCAAATTGCAATGTAAACAGCATCCTACTATGCTAATGGACTCTCTATGTCCTCTCAGGACAATGTGACTGGTCCTTGACTTTTTTATGACTTCCCCTTCATGAGTCCTTGGCTGATTATGCCTTTAAGGACCCTTTAATAAGAACTGAGCAAACAGGGCTCTCAGCAGAACAAATGGAAAACTCAGAGGCTGATGTGAGAGGCTTTCTCTGCCCTTGTGGCTAAATGTCAGCACTATGGGAATGGACATTGATAATGAAGACATTTCCCGAAAACACAGGCACAAATGAAAAGCTCTAGAAAGCTTTTACTGCAGTTTCAATTAACACTGAAGGATGCAAAAAGCTCTTGATCTGGGGAACTAACATTCACACTTAAATTTAAATAAAATCTCACTAAACAGTTCATCTAATAGCTATGCATCAATGTTAAATGAATGAAACACTATTTCAACACTGCTATTTCAAATTGTGCTTTTGCTATCATCTGAATGTCACTTGTGTTGCGTATATGTTTTGAAAAGTGTCAGAGGAAATAGACAGAATTTCCTTGAATTATTCGTCTTTCCAAATCTTGGCAGTAATCCAGAAGAAGCTTAAAGCACTTAAACAGCCACAGTCGGCCAACTGGGGTGAACCTCAAGCTAAACTCTAATTTCCTGCTTGGAGAGAGTGTTGGGATATTACTTAAGATAAGAGGCCTGGAACAGGAAGCAAAGTGAATCCTTGTCATGTTAGGTGGTGAACTTCTGTGTGCTAACGGAAGCTACGAACATGACTAGATAAAGTCTGTCTTTTGTTTCTGCTAATCCAGCCCTGACAGGCGCAACACCTCTGTGACTTCCTTGCATGTTTTTACATTTTTTCAGGAGCTGCAAGTCTTCTCTTGATTGTCCACGACTACATTTGGTCAGCTGCTCTGTGAGGTCATAAAATGGCCTTGAGGAACAAACCCTTCCCAACAACTCAACGTATTTCCTGACCATCTAAACATCCACCAACTCCCTTCCATCCTAAATAAACAATGTACCCATCTATTTCCAATGCTCTCCCTCAGCATGATACCCAGGTTTTAATCACCCACCCATCAGCACAATGCTGGACACTTGCCTCCATAGCCCATTTCAATAGACGGAAATTGGAAATGCAAAACAGACCAGTAGTGAAAGGACATGCAGCCCCATCAGATTCCAAACAAACAATGGAGAATCTGCTCCTGTTTAGCCTACATTTCCTCCAGACACACTGGGCGAACAATGAAACCTTATGACTGACTGTTTGCTGCATCCAGATCCAAGATGAAGCCAGGATGGGAACACATCCTCACATAGTTTGGACTTCAGTTGATTCAAAGAGCCAAATTAAAAGATCAATTTCTCTGATAATATGAAATTAATTCCATTCTAAGAAATCAGTGGGGCAGAATAATCAATAATGAGGAGCAGAAGGTCAGATGGCAACAACTAAATGTGAATAATGACTATTGTCAGCTCTTCTAAAAGGAAAATGGTTATTATTCATGCTGGAGAATCTTTTCCCCAAAATGAGTTTGTTACTTGTGATGACAGCATGGAAGGAAATGTGGCTTGGTGTCATGCCCAAGTAAAGTTACATGTAGTGTATAGTCTGTGGTTTAATGTACCACTAGTTCTTGATGGTTCACAACCACATTTTTCCCAGAGCAAAAGAACTTGATACATTTTCTATGTAATTCTGAATGTATTTCACTGTAACCTTAAAATGTAAACCACAGTACCTGACCCAAAACTTTGGAAAAAACATGGTCAACTGGAAATTTACACAAAGGCCAAGAACAGAAGACACTGATGGCCTGGCTAAACATATCGCCTAGATATGGATTATACAGTTTTTTAACAGGAAGACAAATTTTGTTGATTCAAAACAGTAATTTAAAAAGTTGACTCTTAGCACTTAATTTTAATAGTTAACCTGTGGCAACTTATTTTATCTGGGAAGTAGTCAGAAAGCTAAAATGTTTGGCTTTGGCATATTTATTGCTCCAAATTTTACTATAATCGATAACATGTCTGATTTCCACAATAAAATAAACTGAAGTTTCACAACTTATTTTATCATCATGTACATTTAGACCTTTTGGATCCATAATAAAATCTGAAGCACTGAGTTAATAAACAAGTGTTTTGTAGGTAACTTTAATACAAATACCCTCAAAAACAAATTAATTACTTTATTAAAATAGTGCAAATAGCCAAAATATTCCCATATTTTTTAAACAACTGAGCAGCAGTAAGACAGAAAAAGAAAAACAAAGACCACCAAGCCTTAAAAGGTAAAAGAATACAAATGTTTTGTTTCAGTTAACATACTTGTATTCCGCCACAAAATTTAATTTGAAAGTGAGTGTTGAAGTTTCAGGGGGAAAAAAGTGTTTAATCAAAAATAAGATTCTTCAGTAACCTTTAAAATAGAGGTTACTGTTCTTCTTACATTCAAAAGTCTACAAATGTTCTTGGAATACTGTTTGTCAAAATGAAGTGTGACATTTTCATCTAAAATAGCAGTTAACATCTTTTGATTCACTGTCCTCTAACTGTCAGAAGAAAAGACAAAGAGGAGCCCAAGTGATAAACTTTAAAAAGTCAGCTTGACTTTTCAAACCAAGACAAACAGCAAGAATTTATTGAACGCAGTGCATTATAGCAACAAACTAGCCGGCAGCCCCGTCTTTCCGGCGTATATTGTTCCCCGATGAGCGATCATAAAATGTGCAACCCTCTGCACAAGTGTTTGTTTACAACAGAAGAAATAATACTCCCTCTCAGACAAGGGGTCTCAGTGGCTTTGATAAGGATCACAGCTATTTATTACACCCAGCAGAGCCTTTCAGTGAATTGCTTGATAATGAGTTGTCTCACCAGAATACATTCAGCAGACACAGGAGTGGAATTCTGACTCTTGGTTTATCTAAGGGTTTACCTGATGGAAAGTTCTGCACAGATGATCAGTAAGCAAAAAGGATGAAAAAAAAAATCTCTGGTCATTGGGAAAAATAAGAAAGTGACTTTTTGTGTCCAATCAGCCTTGAGTCACCATTCACAGTCTCTGCTGGGGGTGACAAACCTCCCAAGGGCACAAAGAGGGAAAATATCAACCAATCAGAGGCCCGTTAGTCAAACTATCAGCTGGTCATTGCTTTATCTCCCACACTCTCCTTCACCCTGGGGTAGGAAAAACAAAGAAAAAAAGTACTGGACTGCAGCCAGTTCAAAACTGCAGGGTGACACACACACAGACACACTAACTAAAAGAGACTCAAAGACCTTGACCTGCTCATTCCTCTCCAAGGCTTCAATGCCAAAGCTATGGTTCTAACTAAACACAGCTTTCAAGAGGAAAGATAGTTTAACCCTCTGAAACCAATGCTTTGTTTCAGCCTCGGTCTCATGCTTAATCCCTCACAAATCCCAAACCTCTGTGGGACTCATGGTTAGCCAAAGTGGCAAAAAATACCCAGAGGAAAGAAGCTTATGAAATATTCAAAAACTCAAAAGTCATTGTTAAGCAAACTCTGATTATCAGAAGCAATAACACGACCCAGATACATGATGAGAATGCACATATATGGGGAAACTTACATTCTGCATTTGAAGAGCAAATGCAGAATGAGCTCCAGAGAATCTAAATGCAGAATGAGCCAGAAGAGAATCTAAAAACTGCTGTTACAGAATCAGATTGTGCAAAAAGTCACGTCCAGGATGACATTTTTAGAACTCAAACTAGAAAATTTCTGAAAAAAAAAAGATACAAATGTACTTTTTTCCAAACCAAACATAACCACTTGAAACATTTGTTACCAACTTTTCTGGTCAGGCACATTTTTCTGAGAAACTGAACCAGTGGACTCTGCATGAGTAGAAAATTTAGGCTCTTTACAACCATGCCAATTTTTTAAAGAGTTGCCGTAGGTAACTTTTATAAAAATATGTATATATTTTTTTACATAATTATTAAAATTTTCACTATGTTGCCACTGTTTCATATACACTTTTTATGACTGAAGATATTTTCATGTTTCATCTGTTTTGTGTTTTTGAATACTTTTTTTAAATGCATTTAATAATTTTGTAGTAATCTGCTCACAAAATACCTAATCTGTTGTGTAAAACTGACTGTACAATAAAGTAATAATGAAATGATTTCATTAAGATATAGCCATATTATAGTACTAAAAATTCATGTAAGCTGGACCTGGAAGATAATATGAAGAGTCATCATACATAAAGAAATATGCAAAAGCACATAGACTATCTGTACACAGAAAATTGTACACAACCTACTGCAAATCTAAACATCTGAAAACCACACATAACTCTTCAAGGCATTTGTTTATGTTCTGAAATGAACTTAATCAGCATAATCTTAATTACTAGACACAAATATATTTTTCAAATCTCACGGCCCAACAGCAGCATACCAGTTAGCCACAGAAATGTATAGTGAGGGGCACCAAGAAGGTCCTTGGAATGTTCCTATTTTGAATGACTACAGTTATTCGAAAGATTTAATCAACTCTGTTTCTCTGGATCTGTGTTTTATTGAAACTATATGTACACCCCACAAAATGGTTTTCATTGCACATACTAAAAAAACATGCAGAATCTCTTGCAAACATATTTTACAAAACTAGCCATAATTTTTCAAGACAAACAAAAAACTAAATGAGTTTAAAATGGTATTTAGGTTTTTGAGGGGATCTGAAAGCTTCATTGGAGTGCCACTACCACAGAGTAAAGATCTGTTTCAGAACCACAGCAGAACCTCAGTTCTTAATATTGTAAGAGACTTCTTACTCCCACTCAAAAAACAGCAAACTGCTATAGTTTTAGATCTAATTTGGAATACCAGGACTACTTTTTGTCATTTGGTAGTAAAGGTCACACATGGGGCTCCTCAGGCCTCTATTGACATGATTCCATTGACGTGATTGCAGAGGTCAGATTGTGAATTACCGCAATATCTCTCACAATACATGTGCTTTTGACAGACAAGTTTATATTTCTCTGTCTACAGTGCATGGGTCAGCATGTTCAAAATATCTGAGTGGATGAGTCAGAATTCCCTCAAGCTTAATGTAGAAGGACTCAGACCTGAATTTCAACAACTTAGTTGGTCATTAAATATGCCTACTACCACTTCAAAATCACTGCCAGAATTGAGGGTTTCCTATTGAAACAGGACACAGGAAAACCTGTTCACATTTTGATTTTAGTAGGTTAAATTATTGCAGTAGTCTCTATACAGATCTCTGTAAAAACACAATAAATAAAGCAGGCAGCTGCAAAATCCAAACTGCTGCTGCCAGAGACTTGACTAACACCAGAAAATAGATCATATTCTTTCATCTATGCACTGGTTCCCTATTTTAGGATATGTATAAAGCTATGACAGAAAAGCTTGTTGCCTGTTTGTAAGGCAACTTCATGTTTTATCTGTTTTGGGTCTGTATGCATTTGTATTTTATGTATTTAGCATTTTTAATATTAATTTGTTAATTGCAAAAAAAGATTGGCATACACTATTTGCTTTAATTTGATTTAATTTGATATGGCAAGGCAAGGCAACTTTATTTATATAGCACCTTTCAGCCAAAGACAATTCAAAGTGCTTGTACAAGAAAGTTAAAAACAACATGCAAGAAGATTGTAATAACAAAAAAATCAAGCAGATTAAAAATAGACACGGTAAATATTAAAAATTTTAAATATAGTGAATGAATAGAATTAAAAGAATTAAGAATGGGCAACTTCAACATGGTGATTAATATTTTGCCATATTAGATTACTAAAACTGTACTGTAGGAAATCTTTTATGCTAAAGTAACCAGTCTGACAATGTTTTTCATATAGGAACATGCAAATGTTACACCCACCGAATGTTTTGTACTATACAAGCTAGAAAAACATCCTGACAATGTACACACATAATTATTCTGCCCATTTGTGTCGGTCACTTTCTAAAAACAACAAAACAAGATGGCTCGAAATTAATTGAAAGTGGTGTTTAGCTTCTCAGAGACGACAAAAAAAATATATTTCAATCTCCATAGTTTAGCACTAAATGCTGGGTTTATCTACTCTGTGTACAACAAACAAATCTACTCCTGCTCCAGTTTATACTCCACATCGAGAGCTGAGTGAATGTTTTTATCTGCTTCAGCACAAACACTGGGCATCTTTTTAGAGAACCAGAGCAAAAAAAAAAAAAAAAAAAAGCACAGGATACAACATCTGCTTAGTCAGGGGCCTGAGGAGGTTCAAATAAAAAGCCTCCCTGTATGTACACAACAGTAACTCGGCGAGGGCGTCCTCAGCTGGTAAGGCATATGATTCAGGCACTTATGAGGAGAGGTCACTATCAGTGTGTGAATACAAGAGGCCCTCTGAGTCTGGTTACTCGCAGAACTGCCACAGCCAACCCAGCTGGGTGCACTTCATCCCCTGCCCATGCATTCGACAAGCCTGTTGCTCATTCATTACATCAAAGTGCTGGGGCTTACTTTTTGTCTGGTCTGCCTGCTCCATTTCTAACTGAATGTAGAGACACGAGAATAAAACAGGGCGACATGTGAGGTCAGAGTAGACTAATAATCAGAGTGTAAATCTTTCTGCCCAACAGAGAATCACTGTCAGAGCAAAAGCCTCCCAGAATCTTCAGAATTTTCTAATTATTGATCTGCAGCTACTCCACTCCCATCATTCACCCTGACAGCAACCACTCAGACTCGTGCAAAAGTGCAGTGGTCCTGAAAATATTTCAAAGTATCAGAGCTTCACCTGTGTTTCAGCTCCTGGTTTGATGGCGAGTGCTTCTCTGAAATGTGCTTTTCATACAAGACTTGCTTTACCTGACTAAAAGCAAGCATTAATCTATGCAATGGATGATGCTCATGCTGAGCAGAGGGAGATCAATTTTCTTAATACAATCATCTGTATCCACATGTTAAAACCTTTTGCCCATAAAAATAATTTAACTCTCACCCAAAAAAAAAGAGAAAGGACTGAAAAAATGTTTCACTTTTAGAGATGCTGGAAGGCAGACTTCCACCACTTTCTTAAGTCTATAGCAACCTCCTGTTCTATATTTAGCTCCATTCATCTTCTCATCCACTCTGGCCAACTGTTGATGATGAAAATGGCATGCCCACAGCATGATGTTGTGGCCACCATGTTCACACATGAGGATGGTGGGCTTGGATAGTTTATAAAAATAAAATCTGAAAGAGGTTCTGTTCTTGTAATTCCTCTAGATTTTATTCAGACCCAACTGAAAAGCTGAATCTGGTGTGGACCTGGGAAAACCTGATCAGTGTATCTTTATTGGCAGCATTTTTCTTTCTATTTTTTATATATATATATATAACATTACTGGCTGCTTGTTGTGACTTTCTCATCGCTTATTAGAGAAAAGTCTACACTTTAATATGCGTGTGAGTACCTGTGCCATACTGTCAGACATTATTTAAAATCTGTTGGTGAACCAGTTATAGTCAACTTGCTGCAGGCTGGAGAAGTTAGTCATGGGATGGTTGTGACTAATGCTGTGGGACAGTGGACAGACAGCTCTTGGAGCCTAATGTCCAAAAACCCAAGGACAAGGTCAATGATTTTTAAAGAGCTCAAACTCACTTGGAAAGATGTTTGATTGCTATGAGTACCTCAAGTTTGAAATGTCTGCATAAAGGCCTGACAGGGAAGACGACAGAAAGCCGTCCGTCTCTGATCAACGCATTTCTGTGGAATTTATTTTTCTTCCTTCCAGGATGAAGATACAGTTTCTTAGAATATGAACCCAAAATATAAATACTCCTTTCCCCCCCATAAAGTTACTGCATTTAGTTAGCATGAATAAAATACAGTTACATGATAAAACAGCAGCTCTGACATTATGTAGTTTTGGTATGTAGTTAGTTGCGGAAAACTTTCATTGTATCATGGTTATCATCCCTCTGGCTGACCAGAGATAAAAGTGGAATATGAAGTGTGAATACTTGGTTCTTAAATTACAATATTCTACAAAAAATACCCAGAATGAGTCTACTGTGGTTGCAGAAGTTTCCTTGTACTCAAACACTAATACAGTAACAAAGCCTACAACTTAATATATTGTGCAGATTGATAGAAATTAGGTTGTTGAACCTTTCTTGCTGTTTTGATTCAAGTTATTATCTTTGGTAAATCTCTAAATGGGTATTAAAATAAACAGGCCAATACCAAAATCCGGTATTCTGATATCGACAGTTTCCTTTTCTGAAAAACAGTATCACATCCAATATAAAAAAAGAAAATGTAGAAAAATTACTACAAGTTCCTTGATATAGGTTATTGGTTTTAATCCATCAGAAAATGACAAGGAATGTCACCTCAAGGAGCTAAAGATAAAGGGTCCGATTCATATCTAGAAACTAAATCCAATGCAAGAGACAGATTTAAAATCAATTACAAGCCTTCTAATTTGATCAGAGTTCTGTTAGCAATGCCATCTATTAAAAAGCAATCTTAGGAAGCCCATCTGACTGTATTGAGGCATTAACGTGACACTAACATCTCCTCCTGGTGAGAGCAGAAAGGAAGAAAACTCCTTATGTCTCAAACTCCTATCTATTTTTAATCAACCTCAAACAAATGCATCAAAGTACATGTGACGGCTACACTGATAAAAACTCTGTTCTGGTTTTGTTACAATATTTCATTGTTTGACCTGCTGATAAGAGAAAATGGAGGAAAAACATAGCAATTCTGATTGCTGGTTGATGAATAGGTACATCTTTACCATCCTATACTCTATCTTATGTTATTTTTTATTTTGTTATTATTGTGTGTTCCTTGTTTGAATGGTAACCTAAATATAAAATGGGAGGAAGAGAGTGCATGATGCTTTTTGTGTGTACTTTGGCCAGTTAGGGATCATTTACCTTATTAGAGTAGGGCGGTCTTGCGAGATTGATGCCATCTCTGATGAGTCTATCCCTGATCATGATCTTCAGCTTCAGCTTGGGGTACATCACCAGCTCCCTCCTGTTGCCCAGCGTCAGGTTTCTCTGTGCGCCCATGTAGCCACCATTACGCCCGATTCGGTCACTGTTGGGCTCTGTCCAAGACCTGGATCCCCGCAGCTTGGACTCATGCTCCACCGTGTGACCCGTGTAAATCTCTGTCGCGGGTGGCATCGGCTCAAGGGTGAAGTACAGACCGCTGGCCGTGTCTTTGGCTTCCTCCTTCAGCCTTCTCACCGCGTCGTGGATCCTCTGTCTGTGGTGAGGGATGTAGACCCCGATGGCGTCCAGGTCGGGCTCTCCTATTTGTTTGCAAACTTCTAGATCGTCGTAGCCATTATCCACGAAGGACTCTACGTACTGCGAGAGCTGGAGTGTCTTAAGCCACTCGAAGACAATGACAGGTCCGCTGCTTGTCATTTTGGCTGTATTGAGAAAACTCAGGTGGCCCTTACTTTCCTGTTCTGCGTTTCAAACGCATTCTCAGTCAGGCACTGACCGTGACTTTAACTCTAAGACTCAGTGGCGTAAAGAATTGTATTAAGCACTTCGTAGATTATCCTTGCCAAAAGATTGGGCTGCCATATTAAAATCATCAAAACCAGCAGTACTTCTCAATATTTAGGAATACATTCATACGAAGCAGCTTTCAAAATCCACTCGCTTTTGAGTTTCAAAGATTGTTTTGCCCGTGCCAGCGTGGTTTGTTGTGCGCAACAAGGCTTTACCTTAAACAATCAGATGTCTCCAAGTGCTGTCATTCAAACAGCTACGAAATCAGATTTCATCCGTTACGCACGGCAAAGCACGGCTTCAACAGCTCCTACTGTTTTCTTCGAGTCCTTTCTCTGTGTCGACCACCGGCAAAGAAAATAGAAATAAATCCACTGAGAAGCCGAAGGGGGAGCCGAGTGGTCTTCAATTTCTCACAAACAAACATAAAAAAAAAAAAAGCTTGCAGAGGATCTGCGTCTAAAGCGCTGAGCCTACCCTCAGTCCAGTTCCTCCTCCAACCGGCACATCACTACTCTGGAGCTGCAGCCAAGAACCAACACGCTCTCTGTCTCAGCTGCTGGCGCTCCAATAACGTCCACGCCCCCTTTTCCAAATCATACATTTAAAAATAGTGAGCCAAATCCCTTTTTCTCTCTCTCTCGCTCCCCCTCTGAACTTGTCGCGCAGCCTCGTGGCTTCCCTCCCGGTCACCAGCTTCCCCTCTCACTGGAACCCTGAAGTTAGTTCGAAACAGAAGAGTCTGGCGAAAAGGCAAACACAGATCATTTCCTCTGCTTCTCTGTTTGACATTATTACTCCCCAAAGAAGTGATTTCGTCCACTGACTGCACCTCTCTCTTTCTCTTCTCTTGCTTGCTTGTGCGCACACACCCCTACACACGGACCCCCTCACTCATTCAGCGTTTCCATGCTTTGGTTTGTCCACACGCATGAGCTCCCTCAGTGTTGGAATGGCAGCACTGCAGCCTCTAAAACAGTTCAATGAAAAATTACCCGAATCCTTCGACTTTTTTTTTAACTTTATAAACCACAAATATCAGGTATTTTATTGTGATTTTATTCGATGGATCAACCACAGCAGTGTATAATCGTGAAGGATAAATGGTTTTCAGCTTTTACAATTAAACTGGAAAGTGTGGTGGATATGTATGTATGTATGGAACCACCCCATTTGCATCAGTCTAGATGCTGATATGTTTACAAATACTACTATAGAAAATATCTCAGTAAGACTGAGCCCTTCACAGAGAAACTGTGATACAAACATTTGTTATTCCACAATAATCTTCAGATTTGTTGATTCACCTCGGTGTTATCAATTCCATCTAACCACCCTCTTTTGAATACATCATGAGAGACAAATACAGTCTCTCTCATCCTTTAGCAAAAGGAACTTCAGAACATTTTTTGTTCTAATTATGCAACTCTGTTATAGAATCCAAATCCCATTAAACTGCTGCAGCTTAGATCCCCTCTTTATTAGCATTAGAAAAAGTTAAACAAGGGAGAAACATACAGGTTGAGACCTAAGGGGATACCATTCCTTAAACAAGATCTGTCTGTCCAAAGGTATGTCATACTGGTCGGTGCTGACGCATGCTCCATCAAATGTGAGCTGACAGCTTGTTAGGGGTCAGTTTGATACAATCACCGTCTTCGCTCTAAGCTGAAAGTGATTTGCCTCAAGTCATTATGATATGTGGCAGGACTAGAGAACTAACACAGTTAAAAAGGTGAAGGGAGCAGCATCGCCGTTTCTTTGGAGGGGAAAACAACATAAGAAATAAGCCAGAAACACTTGACTGAGGCTGAGAGGTAAGTGGCAGTTTAGATCTTCATCCCACAGTTGATCCAAGACATGAGTGAGTTGGTGTTTTCTGAGGTTCTCTGTTGTTTGTCTCCCTGAGTAGTCTGATCTAGTTTACTGACAAAAGCACAAGAGCTCAAAGATGTCCAGAGCCTACAATGTCAAATTAAGAGTTTACTAATGCAGTGTCTTGAAAAAGTATCCATACCTCCTGAAATTATGTCATGAAACAGCTACCAACATGTAGCTTGTACATAGAGAAACAGAAAGTTGTGCATAATTGTCAAATATAAGAAAAATGATACCTGTTTAATACAAAGAAACATCTGACAAGTGTTGTGTGCATTTGAAATTACTCTGATACCCTCAAAATAAATAGCAATTTAAGCAATTCCTTCACAAATGGTTAATGATTAACCATTGTATTAAGATCACTTAAGTTACACTAACTTAATCTTAGTATAAATTCAGATGTTCTGTGAAGGCCTGCAAGGATATTGGAAAAAATCAGTTAAACAATAACAAGAAATACACCACACAACCAAAATACAAAGTTGTGTAGAGGTTTAAAAAAACAAAAACTATAAGGCTATGAAGATATTTTACAAGCTTTCAACATCACAGAGCACTGTTTAATCAACAGGAAACAACAGGAAATAGTTGTCTGAGCTCCACACTATTCAAAAATAGTGTGGCGCAACTACAGACCTGCCAAGATAGGAGAAACCACCCAAGGTCCAAAGATTGCCCCGGTGAAGCTACAGAGATCTACAGCTCAAGTTTGGCTGGATGGATTTTAGTAACACACTCCACAAATTTGGAGTTTATGGAAGAGGCTTAATGCACAAACTATGAACAAATCTGAAAATCCCGATCAGCAAACCAGGAATCTTACCATATTGTCTAGGTTAAAGGTCAGTTTAAAAAACCAATAATGTAAATTGGAAAAGAGCAAAGAGCAAATCCTTCAGTACTTTTTCTGAAATATGGATACTGATTCATCTTGTCAAGTAAAGAGCTCGACTAACCAGCTTGTGCCCACATCGTTCAAAGTCATAATCCCCATTGACATGGGGGATGGACCACTGCACATGCTGCGCTTGCTAATTTTGCCATCCAGATGCTGTCTTTAACAGCGCAGGCCTTGCCAAACCCACATTTTCAATGTGTTACAACAGCATGGGTGGCATTCTGCAGTAAAACACTGAGCGTTAAAACTACCTATCAACAGTCCAGAGCTGCCAATCACTAACATGTGGCACATTATAAAGTAATAAACATGCCAGCTGCTAATATCTGTAATCCTATCTGAGGGGAATGTGACACATTTTGCAGAACATTTGAGTTCAGAGTGATTAGAGGTATGAAGTAAAACGTAAAGCAAACCAGTTAATAAATAATATACTTCTGTTGTTGTGGGTGACCAAATGCAACAGAAACAGCAAATAAAAAAAAAGATTAGACTTCCCAACTTTGCACTATTTTAGTAAAAGACTTGGTTTAATCATTTTCACATCATCGCATTTTATATATGAGACACTTTACATATATCCCAGTAGAAACAGAATATGATAGATGGAACTCGCAGAGCGCCGCATTCTGCAGAATATAGACTCAGAGGGCATACTGGCAGTGCCAGTACTCCACCCCGCTGTCCTGGACCATGGTGAGCCCCCACCAGTCATTGCAACAGTGACAACGTCGCACACATTTATACAATAATGTAAAACAGAGTGTAAAATTAAAACAAAAAGTAGCACCAGAGTAAAAAAAAAGTAGTGAAAGATATGTTCTTATGCAAATAAATTGTCTGATCTTTAAATTACGAATTAACTATGTAAAGATCAACATGTTAATAAATTGTTTTTAACAAAATCTTTTTGTCACAAATTTTACTACTGTGGTAGGTGCTCATCATTTTATTTTTGTTTTTTGTTCACTGTTTTAAAAAAAAACCCACAAGGCTTTGTGTCACGTTTCAACAACTGGCTGCCAGTGTATCTTTGTACCATCTCACTGTTTTGCAGCCCGTCTGTGGGCATATTCAGCACTCAGCTACTCTTCTTTCTGTAGTTGTCTTTCTCTGCAACCAGAGAACTGCTACAACATCAATAACCACTCAATAATCATCTCTTAATATACAGAGCAGGACTATGGGCAAACATGTTGTGGTGATAGTGAGGTAATGGTTTTTATAGGCTGCTTTGTCTGAGTTGATTGAAATGTTCAGCAGAGCAAAGGGGAAAACTTACAGCAGGTAAACTAAAAGAGGTAGAGGAAGATGATGGGCCACAAGGAAAACATCGGCTTTGTCTATGCGAAAAGTCGACACCTTGTGCATCTGCATTTGTGCTGCTTAACAGGAAAAACTTGAAGACCATAAGATACAGTTCTCTGTTGGGTGGATTTTTAGAGTTTCTCTGGCTTCAGGTGTCAAGGGTAAGTCATTCCAGACCTCAATTTTAAAATCCTTTGAACCAGAGAATGACTTTTGTCCACCTAAGTGTAGAAGCAGTATGGAGGTCAAAAATGTGATATCTCAGGCAAAGCTTTCAGGGGTTGCTTTTCTTCCAGGATAAGATAGATATTCTTAGTCCTCTGCTGGCAGTTCAATAAAAAATTTGAAAAAAATATTGTCTCTCATCCTGAAATTCATACAGTGAAACATATAAACAGGTTTTCAATCTTATTTAAATGAAGTCAGACAAGATATTAATATTTTAACATGTTATACTGTTGTTTTTTTCACTGTCTAAGAATTAATTTTTTTTCACAGCCAATTCTCTTTGATTTGTTTTCTTCTTCATAATTTAAGGACTGCAAAAACCACAATTCCTCTAGCTCACATTTATTTAGCCCAGAAAAAGGATTGGAATCACTTCGGAATTAATTCGCACTGAATATTCTATACCAATTAAGGTTTTATTTGTGTAGTACATCTAACGACAATGAAACATGACCAAATTAGTGCTTTACAACTTAGATAAATGCTAAGCAAAATAAAGCACAAAACAGCAAATAAAGGACAATGAAAGGAACTAACTAATAATCAAATAAAATTACCGTAATAGGACTATTGAATATCTCCTACTCTCTAGTTCTTAGAGAGTAGTTCTTAGACATTTGAACAATTCTATATTTTAATAATAAAGAAAATCATTATTCCATAATTTTCAGGCATAGAGACAAAATATTCCATACTTTTCATGACTCCAGGATCTATTTATTCCATCTTATTTTAAAGTTATTGAGAATGCTTTGGTTTAACATTCCTATTATAATTTTGTTTCACACACTATACGAAGTTTGTTTGTGGTAGCATTATGTTGCAGCTTACATCCAACATATGTTTTTTTGTTTTTTTTTATAGCAAACACTATTGAATCATTAATAAATTGGAAGTTTCCTTTTAATATAAAGAAACATTTCTCAGAAATTATTTCAGTTAATGATTCTTTGAACAGACTCACCATCGTTTGTCCTTTAACCTGGTCCTCCATTTAGGACATGTGTATTGGAGCACTTCCTGTTTGTGATGTCATCAGTTGCATCACTGGGTTAAACCAAATGAAGGGTTTTCTTTTTTGGTATGGAATTATTTCTCCTCTTTACAGTAACCATTTGAGCTAAACTATCGGAAGTGTTCAAATTTGTATACCATATTCTGGTGTAGATGAATTTGTAAATTACACAAATAATCTTACACTGACTGGATTGTTTGGTTTAACCCATTTTCTTATAGACAACTTTCAGGTGTATTTGGAATCTGATCCCCTCAATTGAGTGGATGCTTCGGTTCCATTGCTTGTCTCTAGGCTCTGAGAAATTAGTTGTACAGCTGCTTTAAAAATCTAACTTTTTCCATTTGTTATTGCTAGAATGGCTACTTATTTTATTACCTCTTGTTTGTATTTCTTGTGGTGCTTTGTACATAGGTCTATATCAGCTATCACATTATGTAATGTTACTTAAGTTTTAGATATTTCTAAGTGGTTTTCTATGGTTCTACTGTTGATGTCTGAACTTTACTCAAAACTATAAATTTGTTGCACCACATTTTGAAGTAATATCCAGTTTGGACGAAATTGAATGCAATCAGCGCAAATATTATCTTTTTCTTTGTTGAGGAACAGTAAACATATATTTTAGCCTCTCTAGGACTGGGCAACTTTAAAACGCTGTTCTGGTTTAAATCAGGTGACAAAAAGCCAAACTTCATACACTCATGCAATTAAAAACAACTGGTAGGGCTAGAGTCTTTAGGGTGCAGAGGTGAAACAAGGAAGCCATGTCCACTTCTGGAACCACACAATCCATCTAAATATCTCCAAATCTCACATGGAGGAAGAATTTCTAAACATGTCAGCTGCACCTGCCAACTTTAGCAAAAGAAACATGTCAGTCGTCTGTGTTAGCATTTTCACTCAAGTGTTAAAAATGATACCATCAATCAAACACGTCTTTGACCTGCTGCTGGAGGTAACCTCTTAAGTTCTTCTGGGGCTTCACTTCACTTGAGATGGACAGATCTCAGACACCTGAGGTGATTTCTGTGAGTGGAGTAAAGCAAGAGGAGGACGTGCAATCCCCTTTTGAAAACATCACCTTCTTGAATGTGGACTGTGGTGTTATTAAAACTGAAGAAAATTTGAAGCAAGAAAAATGAAAAAGGCTAAAAAAAAATGGTTGCTGAGTTTTAGAATTGTTCTTTTTTTTGGCATCCCGTTTTATTCTCTTGATTGTAAATCCAGGCTACACATTTATAGTTGCAGAGAGTGAAATGAAAGGCGAGCAAGTGAAGATACCCACGGCAATAAAGCACTGCTAATTAAAATTGCTGTTGTTGCAAATGAGCAGTTAAAATTAATTATGTTTTGTGCAAAAAATATATAAAAAAATCAAATCCTCACAACACAAGCTAATGAGCTAGAAACATTTTTTGGCATGCAGAAAAAGAAACCTCTTTCACAACAGGTAATAGAATAATTTTCTACAAATGGGTCAGACTGTCTTGAAACATTATGCGTCTCATGGAAAAATAAGCCAAATCCCATCACACCACACAACATGCAATGCAAAACATGAGTTTGCTCCTTTATGACATTAAGCCTCTATCGTGTGAAATAAGGCTTTATGAAAGAAAATAATCAGGCAGTGTGACTCTGGTTATTGCCTTGGGTCTTACTTTAATAAGAGCTGGGTTTGCAGTGAGAAAGGTCTAAGATAATGTTGGTGCTTCAAAGGGGACAAACATGTCCCCATAATCAGCTTCAATTCTAGTCAAACATGGGCAACCATGTGACTGCACATTTAAAATTAAGTTTATATATATATGGTGTGGTATAGAGGAGATTAGCCTGTAACTTTGCTCAAGCTTTAAGTAACCCCAGCTTTAATAGCAGCCTCAAGCTCTGCTGCGTTTATACATCTGTTTGTCATATTTGGGAATAATCCCAACACTCTATGGGGTTATGGGAAATCAGTACACACAGTGGGCCAACACCAGCATGTTATATGGCTCACCAAAACATCACTGACTATGGAAACTTCACAATGAACATCAAGGAACTACTCTAGACATACCCGAGTATGTCAACTTTAGAATATAATGCAATCTTACCCACAAACTATCACTGTGGTAATTCACTTTGTATTGAATTTCTGAAATAAAGTAACCTTTCAGAGTTTATCAAAGTGTACCTGCATTTTGTTCACGGTCTAGCATTGTCTACACTTAGGCAGTGGTTTGATGTGGCCAATTATTTGATTGAAAATGACAAAAAAAAGAAATATTCAACAAGAACTTTCTGAAATGGAAGTTTGACTGCTTGAGAGCAAATTACATGAGGGATGATGACTTTTGCACAGCCTTACGTGCAAAACAACGAAGAATATTAAAAATAAGTCATTGTACAGCTGCTGGAAAAGATTTGAGCTTTAGTTGTGCTGATGAAATAGGAGTGCAATGTATGCTCAGTCCCAGCCAAATTGTTGCATTTTAAGCCAGAATGTTTAAGCCAGAAACATTTGAAATCTCTACCATATCACGTTTGGCTATATTGAAGCCAATTAATGTATCCTTGATGAAGAAGTACTCACACACATAATCTACCTAATGTGAAAGTGATGTGGTAGAATAAAGATCTAAATTTTTATCCAAACACAAAGTCTTTTGTTGCCACTAATGTGCAAACAGGACAAAATGCAAGTGCAGTGTTTGGTCTATAGTGTCCTTATGTGATAAATTGGGAATGACACTCAAATCTGACCCCTCTGGTCTCCACAGCTGACTTTATTTGCAGATACAATCATCTTGAGAGGTCAAGGTCTGGCTGGAAACAAGCATGACGATCTCTGACAGTTATCGATTAGAGATAAATTTCAGTGACCGACATCACCTCATGATCCACAGCCAACCTTGGCGCATAATGGCACCCGGAGGAGTTGGGTTTAATCTCAGAATTTTCTGACCTCAGATTTCAGGATATCACTCAGGGATTGCTTGAATGTGGATGAATTGTATAAAAACCCTGGAAAATGTAAGAGACTGCATCTCTTTATGTTTGGGAGACTGGCAAGCTACAAGGAAGGATTCCAGTTAGTGATAAATTAATCCCTGTCTGACTTTAAAGAATGTCTTATTACAGTCCCTTCAGCAATGCAGTGATGCAGCAAGCCTAATTAATAAAGATTAGCTATTTTCACAGGCATATAACCTTCTTTTCTTTTCTTAATTAGAATAAGGTGACTGAAAGTGAATTAATCATTATGCAGATACAGTATATGAAGAACTTATAAATCTAACAAGTAACTCATCAAAAATGATTGACAGCCCAAAAGGGATGAAAAACATTTTTTCCAACTCTACACAGAACAGTTTAACATAATTAACTCTTTTTTGATGGCAGAGCCCTCATTAGATTGCAGACAACATGGATTTTAATAATAGAATATATTCAATATTCTTTAAAAATGGTCTAAAAAGGGTAGTGGGGATTGGGCAAAAGGATTTCTTTCAAAGTTGAAGGTCTACCCTTTCCTGGAGTCTGTACCACAGGAGAGCAGAAGACAAAAGAGCTATTAGCCACAGCTGCCACATAAATCCCGCTACAATAAATCAGATCTCAAATGGATGGGAAGATGATGAAAGATGGCTCCAAGCCCAGGTTTGTTAAAATTTAAAATTCATGAATAAGGCTCCAAGCATTATGTCTATTCTTCAGGTCCACAGATTTAGTAGTGGAAGTATAAACTGATGGAACAAAAAGTACAGCATATCACGAATGTTGAAAATGTACATAATTTGAACAACCCCAACAAATCACAGCATCTTTCCTTTTTACCATACAAACCGCAGTGATGACACATGAACAAGGAAGTGAAAAATGAGGCAAAAGTAAATGGGTTATCGAACACCGACTTTTGTTTCCGTATTTATCTCTGCAGTGTCATCCATTTAGATGGAAAGCATGAAATTCCACCAGTCATTATAAGGTACAGTGATGGCTGTGGATGATGATTCCATCATAAACTGAATGATTACCCATGACAAATCAATAATATCTAATACAGTGCCAACAAATGAGTTGGATGACCCACTCATTTGTAAAGGTACACTGAGAACATTTTTAGTTTATTATGAAATAAGAAACAACGGGTTTACTCATATTTGAGCAGTACATCCTGGATTTTCTTTTAAGCAAAATTCACTTTTTAAATTTTTTTGTATGTTTCCTACTAAAGCCATATGGACAGTATGTTTCACACAGCAAAGTTTATGATCTTCAGTTTTTGTTCTGAGATGTTGTTAGAAAGGACATCATTTTGTATGAAGTTGTCGAGGTCACAGTATACACTGCTGTATAAGGTCATGTGGTTTCTTATTTCATCATGGGCTGATGAAGGTTTTAAAAAAAAAAACATCCTAAGGAAGTCGCTGGAGTAAATTATTTTCACTGTGTCTTTATGCATCAATGTATCCAAGAAACAAGACAGAATATTAAACATGTAGGAGTATAAGTTTCTAACTCAGTTAGGCAGTATCTAGAAATGGTAAATGAATAAATACTAACTCTATTCTTAGGTGTCTTATTATTAGGCAAATTTGTATTGATGCAATTTGCTGGTTGTGATTTAGCTGTCTTAAAAATTGTCACTGTAGTGATTAAGTAATATAATAAAAATAATATCTCACTGCTTTCATTGGGTGAAGAAAGAAAGCCTAATCAGGAGAAGCATAAAGGGGAGCAGACTCCCTGCGGCAGACACCAGGTTACTTTGCTCTCATACATGGCATCCAAGGCTACTGTCATGGAAATGTGGTTCTCTTCAAATTTCTGGCTCTTGTCTTGCTGTCTTTTCCTCGAAGCCAGTTCCCACACCCCTGCTTCGTTCTTGGCTTCCTCTGCTTTGCCTTTCATTCCTCTTGATTATTTGAGAAATTCCTTCAAGACTCTCCCCACAAATCTCATTTCTCCTCCAGTTGCCCTCCTGTTATAAACCCTTAGATATATTCAACAGCGCATTACTCAGTCACCTGCCTGTTGATCTTCTGACAGTCCTCTGACCTGCAACCTTCAACTCTGGGAAGAGACAACGGAGGAAACGATAACCCAGCTCCCATTCACCCCACCTGTCATTCCCATACTCTATGAATAAGACTTGCTGACTTCAACAGTATGAACCTCTCTCTATCCATTACACAACATAATCCTTCACTTCAATTCAATTCAGTTTATTTATATAGCATCATTTCACAACAAATGTTTAGATGCACACTACAAAAAATAATTTCAATTCATTATTCCAACTAATCTTAGTTAGTTGTCAAACAGCACATTGAGCTCAGTTAGTTATTCAAAGTAGTTTTTAAAAATTCCATCTAAGGAAACCCAGCAGGTTACATCAAGTCATTGTTGTCTAACCTCAAACAATTCCCACTTAGCTCTCCTCCTCAGTGACTCACCTTAAAACTGTTGTGCCCACTGCACAACAGTTTAGATAAATCTTTCAAACATTTTTTGTGATTCTGTGATTGCTGACAGTGGAAGAATCTAACATTTGTCAAATGGGAGACTAGGATATTTCACCATTCATCTTTTTTGACGGACTACACAGTGGTAGCAGCAAGAAGGTCCTGGGTTCAAATCCTGGCTTTAGGTCTCTGCATGGAGCTTGAATGTTCTCCCTGTGCATGTGTAGATTTTATCTGGGTACTCCTGGTTCCTCCCGCTGTTCAAAAACAAGAGTGTTAGGGCAAGTGGTCTCTCTAAATTGCCCTAACGTGTGAGCGTGTGCAAGCATGATTGTTTGTCTCATGTGGTTCTGTGTTTCCATGTGATGGCCTGGTGACCTTTCCAGGCTGTACCCTGCTGGACAACTAATGACTGCTGGGGACAGTCACCAGCACTCACCATCCGTTATCCACTGTCCACTATTTCTTTAAAGTTATGTTTGATATATAAAGCATTTTTATAACAACTGAAGAAAACAATGTTACTTGATTGTGCTACAAATGGCACTAGATGGCTGGAAAATACATAACACCATCCCACTAAATCAGCCTTTACAATCAATTCAAAAATCAGCCACTAACCACAAGCTCATATTTTATCTGTAATTTCCCGGTCTCCCTTCAAATATGCTTCATAAAAAGTAAAGCAATGGCTATAAAACATGTAACTAAAAAAGTAAATAAGCAAGAAAAACAGAACCTAATTTCAAGCAACATATCCTATATGAAAAAAATTGAGACAAAATCAAAGCCAACATACAAATGCACAGAGCTACTGTGTGCAAAATCCTCATCTCTTCAAAGCGGATTAAGAAAATATATTAATGCATTCTACATCTTTAAGGGAAAATGGACGGTGCTGAGAACATGAGCTAGTATTGCAAGAACACAAAATACCTTTTTGGAACAGGACAAGTAAACACAAGTATATAAGCAAGTATATACACTGAGAAACCATCATCAATAAATAGTGAGGAAATAATGTGCCAAACTATCAAGAAAGATATCCTCTTTATGTCATGCTTAGGTTTAGTCTGGCACAATTTTGTGTTGAAATAAATTTAGCTATACATTGACAGGCATTATAAAGAAGGGGTAAAAAGTAACAGACTTACACTTCAGAGTTGGGGTTAAGGTTAAAAATTATCTTTCAATAAATAAAAGATGCAATTTATATGCAAATGACAATGGTGACATTTGCTGTGATTGCCATTTGTAGGCCTCATCTAAAAAGGAAACAACAGCATGGAAAGAGAGGTAAATAGGAGGAACACATGTAGTGTTGCAAGAAATGTTTAAGATGCTGAGTGTTGGTTTGATTCTGTTACTTGATCAACTGCCAAAAAAGACATTTTAAAAAAGTAATTAAATGTATTTATTTGAAAGTATTTTAAAGACAGAAGTTGCAGCTCCTCTATCAAAAAGATTTGGAAAAGACTTCTGCTAAATTCTTTTAAAATCCAAACAAGACTGACTACAAACCACTTCAAAAACATCAAAATGTATTATTCTGACTGAATACATCTTAATTAGACCAATATAAAAAGATCAAATTTTGCTTTGGAAAAAAGCAAGAACAGTTATTCTTTTATCTTTGCTCTTTGAAAGAATTCAGGCAGTAAATCGTGAAAACGAGATAAGGCAACACATTTCAAACAACCAGTGATATGTGAAAATTAACAAAACTTTTTGAACTAAATAAAATGAACATTTAGTATTTATCACAACGAAATGTGCATCAAGCAAATTCTCTGAAATTTCCTTTTGGTTTTCTTTCAAAAGAACAACATTAAACAATAAGTTTAAAAGTCAGGTGTAAGTGAGTAGAAGACAAATATAAACAAGACAAGAGAGGAGATAAGACAAGATACAGGAAATACAAACAAAAGCTAAAGGTACATTTCCTAAAATGCTCAGCTGTCCTCCCATAAAGGCCACTCCATGTAGTATTGATTCCCAAATTGATCTGGCTGCACCATTGTCCCACTGTCTTATTATTTTATGTGACTGAGTTTTTTTTTTCTTCCCTTTTTTGGTACAACTACAGGTGCTTCTGTGAGTGGCTTTAACGTCCTATCCCCCTGTCTCTTGAGGGATGGTTATCGAAGCGTAGGTCTGCTTTAAGAACATGGTAGAAGATGGGTTCAGAGGGCTTCTATGCCAGTGGGATGAAAGGCAATTTCTAATGAGCAGCTCTGGGACTATCTTGCAGGAAAAGATATGATACAGAAGAGAAAAAAGGGAATATGAGACTAGTTGCGACGAAGAATAGTTTTGATTTGTTGTTTTCTTAGTTGTTTTTTGGGAAATATGAGGTTTTTCTTATATGCAACAACACACAAAGTAGCTAAACTACTACTTTGCTTGAAATGGTCATAACAACACGGTGTGCCTTTATAACCTGACCAATTTGTTTCTTACATAAACAGCAGATTTTTGTACATGTTTCTTCTTTTTTTCCATCTTTGGGTTTCTACAAAACCCTCCAAGGTCTTGTTTTGAAAGAAGGATTTCAAAAGATCTTGTGAGTCATAAATAATGCATCCACTCAGACCACTTGCTTAGTTTGGCTTGTTGCTCAGCATTGACTTTTCAGTGACATACACATGTGCATCTTTAAAAATTCAAAGCTAAATATTATTCCCTCAAAACAAAAACAAAAATACAACTTCTAATGGAGATGAGAGAACTTATGTACCATCACAACTCACACATTCCACTAGATACTAAGTAAAATGTTTATTTTGTAGAGAAGAAACTGTCTGAGAAAGTCCTGAAAAGTGATGTAACCTACATTCAATCACAGATATGAGACAAGCAGGAGAGAGAAGGGGGAAGAGTGACACAACAAAAAAGGAGAAACCCTATTGGGAAATATAGAGCATCACAATCATGGTGGGGATAAGACTATTTGTTTCATCAGCTCCTCAAACGAGTCCTCCAGACACACCAGTCTGTCTGAGTGCTTCAAAGCACGTTGTCTCAGAGACATCCCATATTGATCATTTACGACAACCAAATGCAATTCTTTTATCTAGCCGTCCTGAAGATGGGAGACCTAATACTATTTTAACCTAACAGCCTGGTTTAATCGTGTTTAAACTTCCTGGGTGTGTGAAAAGCATTTAGGCAGCATCAAAACTAACCAACAGACCATGTTAAGACTTGTCTCCAAATTATTTTTTATGTATTAAAACAACAATTGTGATTGTTTAACTTGAAAAGTCACTCTATAATAGTACCTCAGTGTCAAACCGTCAATGTTATCAAGGGGAGTTAGCTATACAGTCTCAATCATTAGCAAAGGTAAAAAGGGTAAAGTATTATGTTACTTTAGAGGTATTCCTACCCTCATCACATCATGCCTTAATTATTGATTATCTTTGCAGAAGTGATAGCAGGGATGTGAGGCATCATGCTGTGCTGACTTGCTCAATTCACCTCAGAAAATGTCTTCAAGTTGATCTCTTTTTTCTACGACCATTGCAAAAAATCAATTATGCAGCACATTTAAGAGGTCTTTTTATCTGCTAAATCTCAGGTATTTAGTTGGTAAATATTTGCTCTGAATGTTCTTGATGCTTTTCAAATGCCCACATAAAGTCCTTTTCTTTTGCAGAATTTGACAACCATGATGAAAAGGCACACCAAGCTGGAGTCCAAGCTCAGGATCAATCAGTTGCTAACACTGTATTTTCTAAATGAGCAACATATTCACAAAGTTTATGTTCAAATAACATACAAGTCCAGGACTTATAAGGACATGTGTAGCACGCAAAATTGTTTTGACATGAATGACAAATAAAATTTAAATTTATTGTTCCCCATGTGCCTCTAAAACATTCTTTGCAGCATAGTGTTATGTGGCACTCAGTCACAGGAATGCTGCATTTGGATAAGAGTGTAACTCTGCTCTGTTTGAAAATTATAATTCATTGTGAAAATTTTACTTTTTCAAAATAAAAATAAACTAAATGCTGTTTCTGGTAATATCAAGAAGATTCCTTGCTGGTGCACAGCTTGCTCGTTTAGCAACATTGTCAAAGAACTATTGTTTTAAAAGAGAACCATATGCAGACAATATGAAACAGCAGAACTACAATGTTGACCTTGGTATATTGTCTTAAATTAATGAATAAAAATAAAATAACACAGGAAGCACTACAGTTATAAGGCTACCCTTCTGTGCCATTTTTCCATATGCAGATGGTTAAAAGACAAAAACGGAGTTATGACTCAATTAATGGAGACAAGTTTTATTGATATGAAATAATGAAGCTACTAAAAATAACACGAAAAAAATCCACACTGGTTAAGCTAGAACACACGCAACATAGGGCAAACATTCATCCTGGTCCCAGGGATGCACTGCAGACAACTGAAGTGCAGAGTGCTTTCACTCAATAGACCTCCCACAGGGCAGGATACTGTACAATACATGGTTGTCTCAGCTGTTAACCTCCTCTTCTTCTTGGTTTCTCCCCTCCTCCCCCTCTGCTCCTTTGTGTCTAGTTGACTGCTGCTTAGACAGGCCTCTGGGTGAACAGTTCAACAGTCAAGCATCTTAGCGAACATCCTCTGACACCCAAGTCAAACGCCTTGTGTTTCAAATCGGCTGCTGACTCTCTGGAGAATCTGACCACTTCCCCACATCCATCTCCTTACAGCAGAGTCGGGATATACTTTACTTCAAATAGGTAAAATGATGACAGGTGGATGAAGGGAAAAAAGAAGAAAACTATCCTTAAGATAGAATTATGCTTGTACTATATCTGGATCTGACCCCTATCACTCCGGACAAGAAATAATGGAAACAAACCATTAACACCAACTGGAGAACAATAATTTGCTGTCTGATAACCTTGTAGAAGATAAATCAGAAATGGCACAATTCCTTTTATTCAATTTATTTATATTTTGGGTGTAAGGAAAAGATGAGCTTAGTCGTTAAAACCTTCCAATCTCTGGATTACTCCGGTTCTTCTAATTTCAATGTTGCCTCAGGCAAAGAACAGGCTCATTTCCTGCTATGTCAAAATTAATGAACAAGATAATTTGGGGGGAATCGAGGGAAAACACGCTTGAGTTTTCACGTGTGTCTGTGCTTGTAAGGTGTACAGACAATCATGACACTAAAAATACCCCCACACTTTCCTTTCTTTCAATCCAAAACAAAGCAAAGTAAAGGTGGGATGCAGCAAAACAAAAACTAAACTGATCTTTTAACAAAACATATTAAATCATAGCAACGTGTAAAATCACGTCATTTTTGTTAAATTATTGCCAATTAACTCTCATATTCAGTTTGATAAATACCACTGTCTATGCAAAAGAAAGGAAAGATAGTATATATATATTTTATCATTTAAGTTAATTAATTGCTGACGTATTCGCTGTTGTCCTATCTTATTGGATGCCATTATGCTCACGGTTAAATCCTTCTTACTGTAAAGACCTAGTAAGTCAAATAAATGTTCAAATAAATGTTCACAGCAAGACGTTTTCTTGTGTTTGTCTGTGACAGGTGAAAAAATAAAATTTGGTTTAATCAATGTCAGTCACTTTTATTGATTCTACAGTATTATAAATGTAGCTTTTAAAGCAAACAAGAAACTAAGACACCAAAATATACTCGGTCAAAATCTTAAGACTGAAAAATAAAATATTTTGCAAATGCATTTTGTGCTGATGGATCATGGCTAGGTTTTAAGAAAAGCTTTGAAATCAAAACCAGAAGGAAGTAACACAGACAAATAGGGTAGGCAATCTATTAAAATTAATGAACATTAGAGGTTACGGAGCAAGAAATTTGAGTAGCAGACCGCCAAACTAATTCGCTAAAGCATTTTAAGATAATTTTGTGGACTGTTTGTTAATCCACAGGCACATTTTAAACCCTCTTAACCACCTTACAGATGCTGATTGGAGCCCAGCAGCTATAAGAAAATATGCGATAAGAAGCTATAGAAAATAAAAATATTTTCAAATGTCACAAAAGAGAGGGGAAAAAAACTGGCAAATATGGGACACTGAAAAGTGGAAGTAAATTGGATTAGAAAGTTTGTGTTTAGAAAACTTTTTTTTTGTTTTGTTTGGATGGTACTAAAGTAGAGCACCGGTACCATAAAAAATAAATCCCACTGGAGATGTATTCAAAGCAGCACAGTGACGAAGACTCCATCATAATCTGCAGTATTTTCCAAAATGGACCAATGGATCTAGTCGTAAAGGGACATGAAACCTCAGCTGATGATATCTTGCAGTGGGCAGGCACTCGTCTGACAAGGGTTGAAAAATAATGCTCACCTTTTGGACTTTCCTAAATATTCACTTGATCTACACTCCATTCAAAATATTCTGGCATTGACAGCCGGGAAAGTTTATAGAAAAAGGTATGAATTCCAGACAGTGCATGCTCTTCATGAAGCCATCTTCCTCACCTGGAGCAATGTTTACACCAGCCTACTGTGAGCATTTGCATTAAGCATGCACAAACAAATATTTGAACTTGTCATGAACCGCAGGATGCAAATACATTAAAATTATTCTCCAGTCACAAAATGTTGTTCAGGAGTGTATCATCACCAAATAATTTTCTGTAGCTTCCTTGCAACATGAACTGACTTTGACCTAAGTTTAAGCTTTGTGGAAGCTGCTTCAGGAGAAAGTGTAAAGAAAGATGTACCATTACATCATGCTGAAAAATGTAGACGGCACATTTGACATGCATGTGAAGGTGAGGGATTCAGCCCACCTCTATTAAAGACGAAAGACCTGGACTGTAACATTGCTTTACTGATGCAAGAAGCATGGAGTTCTTTAAAGAAGTCTTTGAACAGCAAAAAATGTAGAGTACTTACAAAACTTCTTAGTGAATATTTTTTGAAGATGAAGTAAGTATTAGGCTTTTGCTTGTCACTTGTGGCAAAAAAAAAGCATCTTATTTGCATCAGATTTTATTCTGTTTTTCATGGTTCTTTACTCTTTGCTATGCTTTGGCATTTTTTGCTGGTGTTAATTGAAGGTCTAAGTTTTTATTAAACTAAAGATCATTTTCTGAAAAATCTGACAATGAACAAGGTGTAAGGCACTGCATGATTAAAAAACATTGCTTCTCTAAGCAATGTTTCTATAAATGTTATAATTTCAAAAGAAATGTTACGATTTCTTTTGCTACAGTTGGAAATCACAGCCTTGACCTTGATGATGGCTCTATGGCTTTTGGACAACTTTTCCTTTGTCCCTGTAATGAGAACAAATCAGGCTGACAGACTACCTTCTACCAGCCACCTTTAATCTGTTTTCTGATTGAAACAACTATAAGTTGTGGTGCAAAGAGAAGCAAGATAATTGAAAACATCTCTTACCAGTAGACAGCTATGGGACTAATCAAATCAAACCACTTATTGAAAGACTTTTCACTTTGGAGAGGGGAAAGGAAAAGGCAACAAAAACAACATTACCTCACGACGTTTTTATAAGTGCTTTAAAATATTTTGCTGATGTACAAAATGTCTTGCCTTGGTAGGAACAAAAGTATTTCCACTGAAGGAAGACAAAACTACAGAATATATAACAAAGTGTGTGTGAGAAAAAATGGACTGTGAAAAGACCAAAGGAGTTGTCAGACCATCTCTCCCACCTCAGTGAATCTGCGTCTGTCACACTCTGAGAGACAGCTGTTCCTATGGGGAGAGCCAGCAGGCAGATAGAGCCCCTCTAAGCCTCTCGACACATTTTCTTCCTCCATCCATCAACCGTCACTCTCACTTGGATCTTTCTTCTAAGTCCATCCTGTTCCTCACTTCTAATACTCACCTTGAGCTATTGTTTTCTGCATCACTGCTCCCTATTTCTAATATTATATTAACTTTGAGAACAAAAACTAGCTTCTCTCAAACTCGTTTGGCAACTAGACCTGTTTCAGCTTGAATAAAGAAAATTTTAAAAAGAAAAGGAAAATCAGCATGTTCTCAGCCTACAATTTTAAAAATGTATGTACTGAATAAGGTAAGAACCTATATGATTTATGAAGCCTTCTACCTCTACTTACAGTTGTCAAAGTCAAATCTAATAACATATCATTATTCCTGAAAAATAATGCTCATCTTTTGGACTTTCCTACAAATTAACTTTATCTACGTTTCATTCAAAATATTCTGGCATTGATAGCCAGGAAAGTTTATATAAAAAGGTATCAGTTCCAGACAGTGTATGCTATTCATGAATTGCAAAAAATCAAAACAACAGAGACCCCTATTCCTACAGGACAAATCTCCGTTTGACTCCTGGTTCTAAATCCACTGCTAATGGAATATAATACAACTACTTTCTATTTCTGGCGAGGTATTTGAGTATGTTCAATGGCACAGACAGGCAAGTGGGAAGCAAGGTCAGATGATCACACGGGTGGGTCAATGTGGCTTACATGCATCATTGAACAAAGCCAAATCAAACTGAGTTTGGGCATTGAGCCATCTGGAGATGACCACTTGCATAAAATGGCAGATATTCACTATGGTGAAAAACATCTTATCCGAAAGCATAGTCATTGCTACAGCTGTGCATTATGCCTAACATCTATCAAATATAGCTGTCTCATTAAAAAGTTCAATTAGGATCCTTCTGTTTTGTCTCCTTTGGTGGGCAATTGTTACAGAAGGTGGTTTATAACCACGATGGCTGTACTCCAAAGGCTTCAAGTCTTAAAGATCTCAATCTAAAAAAAAAAAAAAGACCTTTCAGACATGACAGTACCCTAGAAAGTTTGGATACTATTATGTTGGTACAGACTTCGTCTCTATGCCATAGAGATTTAATTCAGTACTGATTCCAAAAGAAGGTCCAACCCAACGTTCAGCAAGGCATACCTAATAAAGTAGTCAGACAGATTACTTATGTCTTTTTTAAAAAAAAAAAAGTACTCATTTGATTCAGTTGCGTAGTCATTATTCTGATTATGTTTTTTATTACTCCATAGTAGTTTATTTTGACCAATTCTGGTGATTTTATGCATGGTGCAGCATGAAAGTCATCTTGTATTGTTTAAATGTGCTAAAATAAAACAATGATGAAACCAACTTCTCTCCTCCTCTCTTCTCCTTTCCTCATCTCTGACTCATGCATGCCCCACATGACATGAAGAGGATTATCCACAGTTCTCAGCTGATAATGAGGTAACACTGGTCAGGGTGATATTTGACCTCCCTCAGTCTGCACAAGGAAATCCTGTTTGTAATCCTGCCTTTGTTAACATGCTCCGGTCTACCTCCCGACCCACACGCACCACAGATAAAGCAGGAATCCTAAAAAAAAAAAGAAAATCAACCCTACCACTGCTTGAAGAAATCAAGAGAAGCCGTGTTAAGCACTGGTGGATACCACCTAAAAGTATTTTGGTGGCAAAATCTACACCTGCATGTGGTTAACACTCCCACTGGGACATTGCGCTAAAGTTCAGAAAAACACCGGGGAGTACAGTAAGATGCAGTGTCAAGGAAAAT
Source organism: Xiphophorus couchianus (assembly GCF_001444195.1). Classification (NCBI taxonomy): domain Eukaryota; kingdom Metazoa; phylum Chordata; class Actinopteri; order Cyprinodontiformes; family Poeciliidae; genus Xiphophorus; species Xiphophorus couchianus. The sequence continues at coordinate 10,506,719 of NC_040242.1, read as the reverse complement.
GAAAGACATAGAATCAGAGAGACGTGTATCAGCACCAGGAGTGAAAAAAAGAGAACGCAGAACAAAGGATAGGAAAAAAAAAATTTAAGTGATGCACACAAGGCAGGCTGCAAACAGCACTCATTTCTTATGTTGGTGTTGGTAGAAGCACTGAAAGAGGCAGAGCTGAACAGAAAAGAAGCAATCTGCTCCCAAAGACAAGCAGATGAGCAAGGGCAACATCCAACACAGGTGAAATGAGAATGCGATTTACATGTATTTGCTGTGCTGTCACACTGAGTGTCATACACGCTGCATAAATCCCATATATTTTAGAAGGCAGACAGTTGGCCAAGGCACATTTAGGGGTTTATTAGAGAGGCAGGTAATAAGATGTGTATTTATGAGGAGCAGGAACATTGGTGACATTGGCATCACCTATTCATAAGCCCGATGATGGAACCTTTGTTATTCTCCCCTCCTGTCTTATGGGTGGACAAAGAAGAACTCTGAGGTGAGACAGGGGAGAATGGCAATGAAGACGAAAGTGCAGCCAGAAACCAGGAGAGGCTTGAAAATAATAGAGACAAAGTGAGTAAAGAAACAAGGGGAAAATGAGGTTGTGAATGGAATAAAAAAATAAGGAGGACAAATAAGGAATGAGACAAAGAAACAAGGGACAAAACAAGTGACAGAATTAGAAGGCAAAAATAAGACGAGAAGGGAGTAGAAACAAGATAGAGAGCAATTACCAGAAGAGCAAGAAGAGTATTTCAATAAACCTGTACAATGTCGATTCTGGCGGGTACATCCACTCTTTGGACCCTGCGCCCTGAATACCAATGATTCAGACACACCGTAACTGGAATTCACAATGTATACAGACAGCAAAAGCAGCAGTATTAGATATTCCTCCTGAGCATTGAGGGGAAGGAGGAGCAGAGGAACAACACATGGCCTTCCTTCCAAATGAAGGGCAGAGGGCAGAATTTGTGTATCACTCCAAGCATTATTCCCTCTCTATTTTCTGTTTTTTTGCACTGCTAGAAAAAGAGAAAAATCTGCAATAAATAAATGTTTATTATTTGTCTTTTGTCAAGTTAATCTTATTTTGCTGCTTAGTAATTTTCCTTTAGCCGTTTAGAGGATTGCAGAATTACAATGCTTCAAGAAGTGTTTATTCATCTTGTTAGCCTGTTAAGATCTTCCTGATACTGGACAGGTTCACTTTTTCACCTGTGCAGCTTAATACACTAGGCAGGAAACTTCTTTTCTCCACGAGAATAACAGATGGCGTCCGACACCTCCTGGGCATGACGTCAGAAAGACCAAAGGAGGGCCACGAAATGCCAAGATCCACGAGTTGTGCTGGTAACGGTTTAACATGAGCAAGTCTTATGACATTTTTGAGCAAAAAGGTCATCCCAGGACCCATCACCATGTTGCCTAATCTTGATTTTTATATGCAGATAATACTAATTTGATATTCTTCACACATTTTAACAGTCAGTTTGCCTCTGTTGCTAGTCTGGTGTGCAGTAATTGTGTATTTTTTTTTAGGTCAAATTAGACTCTGTAATCAAGCTACCTTGCATTGCTTCCATAGTCAAACCTGGTAATGTTGAAAAAAGCTTTTGTATAGAAAACAATTATCTAAAACATGAAACACTTTAAAGCCAATCAAAACTGGTATAGTTTTTTTGTCTTAAGAAGACAAAGCAAAGACAAAGGACAAAATCTACATTAAGAAGTTTCTTGTCATAAGCATTCTGAAAAAACATTGGTGTAAAGATAATAATGATCCTACATTCAGCCTTCTGTGCTCAATGCAAACTCTTTTTACACAAGGAAGCCTAAATGTTATGGTAGGAAGAAGAAAAAACAGGTGTGACACATTTTTCTCTAGCACAGAAACATCACAACTCTAGGAGGAAATTGGAAACAACACACTTTAAAGTATACTTCTAAATTGACTGGTAGCAATGCATCTTGCTTGTGGGAGAGTACCCTAGTATTTCCACTTTTATTAACACAGGAAATGGAAATAATGGGAAATTTAGGGTAGTTGTGAACAAAATGCATGTCGTACTATTCTTGTGTCACTAATGGAAATGTGACGCAGGATAAACAACTGCATAGTGCTCAGGGTGGTAAGCAGAAAAGATGACCTTAAAACAATGATCTGTCCTGAATGCTCTTTAAAAAGAAACGGGTTAAAATTGAGTTAAACTATGAATACATGCTACTCTTCAGGTTCAGTTTTGTACTGTTATCTATATCAGTTATCTATTGGAAGGATTATTTAACATCAATACTATTGTACATGCATTGGATCTGTTGCTTCATCTCCCTGTATTGGAAAACAGAGGCTGATTTTCTGCTGTGGTTTGGCCATTGACAGAACTCTGGCTTCAGACAAGCTGAATCCACACAGCTTGCCTGCTTCAGTCAGCATTGCCTCCAGAGTTCTTCCCGGTCACGCACCAACAGCTCCTGTCTGAGAGGAAATAAATAGGCTTAGCTCTTTGTCTTTATCCCAGTTATCCATACAAATGCACAAAAGCCTGATTGCACGAGGAGGAGAAAACACAGCGAGGGCAAATTAGAAGACTTGGCAGCGAGTTTCTGCCAAACCATGGGCTGAATGTTTTTGCTTGCATGGACACATTCCTCAGTAGTCCCACCCTATTATTATTAAATGTGTGTAAATGTGCAGTGTGTGGGGAATGCAAATGATGTTGAACTTCTTTAGAAGAGGCAGCTCTTTGGCACAGTGACCCACTAGGCCTATGTAAAGTTCTCCTCTCGCTCTGACATGTGACAAGTGTTATATTGAAAATGTATCATCAGACACATGGTCATGATTTAGAGAACAGCAGCCGCCAACATTATTTTGGTTGTTCTGAACTGCAAGATAAAGGTTGATGATTATGAAAAGTTTCATAAATTATGAAAGCCAGATTTTCTCTCAAACGAAGGGATTCGTTTTACATGATTTTACATTGAAGGTGAAGTGGAGGGCTTTACTGCTGACACTGACAGGTATGAAAGTGAAACCTGTGCGCATAAACAATGTGGCAAGGGTTTTGATGAAGTCGGTGCTTTTAGTTTCTTACAGAACATTTATTGTCTTAATGTTATATGAATGACTACATTGGTTGCCAGCTATTAAGATATGTAGATGGCTCCTTTCTGACTATTCCCAAGGAAATAGTTTTAGACAGAAATAGGGTAGAATAAAGTAATGTAGCACATGCGTTTGTTATTTAACTTATCAAAGTAAGTGTGCAGCTGCAGTCTTGCAAATTAAAAAAAACTCAAAAGTGAAAACATCTTCCACCTCTTGCACCGCTTACCTAGCAGAGACCACACACTCTGAAACAGCGATTACTTGTCTGTTCTCTGCTGTTTATTTAGCATTCAGTGACAAATGGTCTCCTGGTACTGTAACACTTTAACAAGCCTTTTGTGGGGGTGTAAGCAGTTTGGAAGAAGCACATTTGTCAGGACAGTTAAATTTTAACTCTCATCTGAATTGTGATAAACACACATACACAGAGGGACATAAAAATGTTGTTGTGCAGATGGAACATTCCATGCAAACAAATCAAAAAAGCTACATGTTGAAGCTACATGTTAAGAACAAATATCATAACAAAGTAATATGATGCCAAAAATATGAAACATAAATAAATTACAGTGGACCTCTCCATTGTTTTACAAAGCAGATAATTCTAAAAATGTTAAATAAGCATTTGTTAATGTCAGTCAAAAGCAGAAATTTCCTCCATCTGAATTCTCCCTTTTTTAAAAACAAAAAGTGAGAGACATATACGGATAGTGACATGCCATCCAAATCTGCATTGTCTGATGTAACAATGTAAATTTAACACAAACTATTTTCTTGATTAGAAAGATTTTTACCAATATACGTGGATGGATGGCCACTTACTGGAGGTTCAGAACAATGGGAGAGTAAAGACAAATTCTGAGCCAATTGAGGAAGTGTGTTTTGGTGCACCTGCAGTGCTATTTCACATCACTGCTTTATCTTCCATTTCAACCATTAAATACTTTAAATTAGTATGAAGTCAAATTTTAGATAAAAAAGTACCTGCAGATGGAGAACTAGATTTTACTATAATGTTCTTGAAATAACATCTTAACGGTAATATTATAGAAGTGTAGTAAAACCCCCATGAATACAAAAACAGATGTATTATGTAAGGAGAAGTAGAACTATCAAAATCACTGCATTGTTCACAAATGTAAAGTGTAATTTTGGCAGGAAGATGCCAACATTATGCAGATCAGAGAAGCAATGCTGGTTCAAAACAGAGCAGAAATTACATCTGTTCTAATGATGACAAACTCTTAATGATGCCATTTGTGCCACAAAATCTTTTTCCATCCATCTACTTATCCTTGCAGGGTCACTGATGCCTATCTTCACCGGTCACTGAGCCTGTCGCTGTGAATTTTAAACATACTCGACTTGTGACGGAGTGTTTTTAAATTAATTTACATGATGGCCGCTTTTTAAGTGTCAGAGGAACTACAGTCAAATAATAGTTGTTTTGATTTCCTGCTCCTCATTGGATAAAGCAAATAAGTCTACAACCTGGTAAAGATGTGATAATACTGAATATTTTAGACCCTTAGGGATGCTGAAGGGTGCACTTTATTTTTACCATGATGGTAATGTGCATAACAAATATGCATTTGTGAAACTGTATCCATTCAAATGCTATTCATTAGATTAAATAATTGGATAACTCTTATCCAGCCCTCATTTCCTGCCTGATAAGAATCAGTGAGCACATTAACAAATTCTGTGATGTGTGTGCATGTGTACTACATGAGCAATTGTATTATTGTAATCAATTATCCCTTAACATTTGTTCCATTTTACCACTGAGGGAAACACCTGACACAAATGGAAAGTAAGGATAAGTCCTCAATGCAAAATGACAGCTTCGGTCTCAACATATGGCATCTACTTGTCTTTGAATTTAATGCTGTTAGTATAAACTGAAAGACTGCCAGACTATGCATGGCAATACAATTAGATTACCCACAAAGTAATTAAGATCCCAGTGGCACTGGTTTATCTTCATTCCGATTACCTGTCCAGTGCGATTTCTCACTAGGAGAGGTATGGCTGGAGTTTGGCCCCAGTTTCACCTCTCTTATCTCATCAGGCTAATCAATTCTGCATCAGTGAAGTATTGCTCTGTGTACACCAATTCAGACTACTTCTACTTCAGCTGTAATTTAACAGTAATTGATATATGAAAGTTTGGAATTAAGCGGTATTGATTGAAGTGCGGCGATTGTTTTCAACTGGAGGCTCTTTAAATTGGAAGAGGAAATACTTTGTAATGGTTCAGCAAGACATCAAGATGTTGGAGAAAACTTAAATTCAGTTTGTTCTGAGGTTAAGTACAAAGTAATACAGAGCTTGTATATAACTTTATTTGAGAGACATCTGTGTGGTCATTGTAACAAACTATAACTAACATGAATAGATTGTTACTAACCAATTATACCCCAAGGTCAGCTATTTTTCCTGGCTAATAAATCACAAATTTACTGCAATGTGATTACTTGACTTTGCCCCAAACTTTGAGGTAAGTCATGAGTATTTGTTTTTGAGACCTAAGTGTGATTTAAGTCTATTAACTACATCTCATCACGATCAGAATGTAGTGAATATGAATAAAAAACTCTCTACACCTGACAACACAGCAGAAGCTCAACTTGTAACTTACTTAATGTATTTGATAAAAATAAAGGGACTAACAAATAAGAGCCATTTTTTAACTGTAAGAGCAGTTGATGCTGGTATTGTAAAGTGTGTTTTTAACTAGCTATTTATGAGGAGAATGTAAAATAAAACAATGAATATTTGGTTGTTGTGAACAACTAAAAGTACTTTGATGCATATCTGACTGGACCAAGAAAGTGGAACTGCAAATGCTCACAGTTGTTACAAATCATCCACAGTTCCATCTTTTACACAGTCTGACAAAGTCTACAAATTTACAGTTAGCCAGATCCATTTCACACAAATCCGACAACAAGAAATTGTGTGTTCTCACCACTTGTTATAAAACTGATTCAGAGTCTGGCAACAGCTTTTCGTTATAGCAGCTTAAGCTTTGGCCAAGCAAGCAAGCTGTCTTTGGAGAGTGTTCCTGCTGACCAGGAGCTGGATTAGAGGATTAACTAATTACCAGTAAAACAAGAGGGCAGCAAAAAAATTTGGATTTTAATCTGTAGATGAGCCAGCTCAGAAGCCACTAATCCACCTGTGGATCACGACTTCTAACACTTCAGGCGCTGATAAGGTCAAAAAGGAGTCCAAAGGTGTGGATAAGGAAATTTCAGTTGAAACTTCTAAAATATTTAAATTTCTGTTTGATGAAAATAGGCCAGAAATTGAAGGTCTTCCTTCAATTGAGAACAATGAAAAATTAACTGTCAAGAAAGGTAAAAAAATGTAAACACACAATACAATAGTGAAAACAATAGAACCTGTTTTCACTCAGAATTAACAGCATTATTTCTACTTGCAAAATTCCAGAGTAATGAGTAAAGGATTTTTTTTTACGTCCTTTGGAAATCTGAGAGTTATAGATCATTTTCCCAATAAAACATTAATGGAGATTGATGATAGCAAACATGCTAGCAGTTTATATAAAATGCTATCCTGTAAAATGTGGAGTCGGAATATTTTGTCTTTGCTATGAGCACATCAGCTTTAAAGTGACTCTTCTCTCACACTAACAGTGGGATGCTGTTTCTGACTCTAATATAAATGATTATAGGAAAGCTAAGAGGAAATGTTTTTGTACCTCATGAGTTCTAGTGCTTAAAGAAAAATCTGCTAAAACTGACTGGTCAAATCTTTACAGAAAACAGAGAAATAAAATCAGCCACAGAATACATACAAAACTTCTTTCACACATTGAAAGATCTGGTCGCTATGTTTATATGTAAAACATTCCTAACTTTTAATTATTGCTAATGTCATATCTTCAAATTTCTTTTTGTTCATTTCTGTCCGCCTATAAACTGTGGTATGAAGCCGCCTATAAGCTGTGGTATTAAACATGTATGGAGAATGAAAACATAAAGAATGTGGACATGGTGCATAATTTAAATGGAAAATGTATCTGAATGTACTGTATCTGTTTAATATGAAACAGTGGTAAGACGTATTAATTAATGATGACTAACATTAAGTGTGTATGTATGTGTTTCACAATCAAAACAGCTTTTAGTTGTGTTTAATGTCAGAGCTATCTCTAGTGCGTTAAAGGAGTGCTTATCCAAGATGCTTTGCATGAGCTAAAAATACTCAACCAGCTGAAATCAGAAAAGGCTTTTCAGCACAACTGTAAAGCTACTGACACTTCGATAAATCCTCCCTCAATCTGCACTAAAAGTGCCATGCAAATGCTTAAACCCACGGTGCTAATGGTTCACACTCCGTCTGTCAGATTAAAGCTCATTTACTCGCAGCAGGGTCTTCAATTACCAATGATTAAAATCCCTTTTGGTGTTCCGTTCAAGAAAAAACAGGATCTGTTTGGATTAGGAAGAGCCACAGGAAAGATGAAAAGAAACTTGGAAGGAGCAGGATAGGTAACAACATAACTTAATGTCCATTTTATACAACCAACATCACAAACACAGCTGAATTCTGGTGTTTTGTTTAATTTTCAACATGACCTATGTTGACTTTGTGAAATAAAGGTCTGACAGGATAATTTTCTCATTCAAATCTGGATAATATATATTTATATTTATGGATATTGGAAGATTGCAGAACCATCCATCTGTCCATCTAAATTCTTTTCCAATTGCTGTTTGCAAAATAGCTGAAGCTTAGTCAGGTTGGATGAAGAGCCTCAATAAACATTTATTTTCAAATCTTGCCAAAAAGTCTTTGGATTTTAACAGATCAGTACAGTTTTATCTATACCATCCCACTGTATCTCTGGGTGTTTGCTTAGAACACCCAGAGGGGTATATAGGAACGGGGGTTTAATACAAATACTTTCCACACATTTTAGTATTTTACATATAAAACATGCTGAAAACCATTGATCAGTTACCAAAAAAATAAATAAATCAAGGCATCTGGTCACTTTTGCAAGGACAACTGTCAGAGAAGTCAGTGACAGTTTTGCACATTTTCAAGTGGCACCTGTGCCACATGCAACACTTCATACCTGCATAATCTGATCTGAACCTGCTGTGAACAAACAAACAAATGCAGGTAGAGCAAAAGGTAAAACAGGACACAGTCACTCTGTCAGAGTATGGGACATCGTTTCGATTCAATTTGTCATACAGAGAAAAACCAGAGCTGCTTTTCTGCACTGGAGCGTGTTATCGTTTCGGTTTATGTTTCCATTTCACCCCACATCTGTCCCAGTTAAGTAAAGGTTTACAGTGTATGCAACAAGATAATGTAACACCTTTTTCTGATACTATTTGAATCTGTAATATTACAACACACAGGGAACACGAGGACACAAGCTTATTGGCTTTACAGTATCTGACAGATACATTTTGTTTGATCATACTTCAGTGTAAAAACATGTGTATATCTTTATTTGGTATGTGTAAATATCTTGTTTCAACTGTGTATGTGGCACATGCAATTGTCAGTTTTATTTATTACTCACAAGTGTAAAAATAAAGCTTTACACACATATACACAAACAGCTGTAGCAACTTTTTGCTGTTTATATATGTATGGGTCTATAGGGGAGGATTTAGGTGGCTGTCCATGAGAGCAGTGAAGAAAAAAATAGGGTTTGTGTCTCACACACACAAACAGTTTATGTTTTTCACACAACTCTACCATCCCAATTCTTTCAGAAATAGGCCTCCTAAGGTTGGCTGCTTGAGTTAAGCTCCTTTTAGTCTTTGCTATGACTCTGAGGGACCTGCGAGGAACCCAGAGCACTCCCTGCAGCTCTGGGATAAAGCTTTAATTCAGCAGGCAGTGAAGGTGTTCCCTTCCTAATATTGTCAGGTAAATCATCTGTGATTTGACTTGTGAAGAAGATATTTCCCCCCCTAAAATGAAGACAAATGAAGTGATATATGGGGGAAAAATCTGCATCATAAATCAACGTTAAATAGTGTTTGCTATTTGTCCATGGCAGTGTCACAGTGTGCCAGGAGTCTCACGCTTAGCCCAACCCGCCTCTTGTGGCCCGTGATGTTTTTCTAATTACTCTGAAATATGATGGAGGGTGTCTCTGCTCGAGTGTGTCGCACACTGTGGCACCACCGGCTGCCGAGACATACATCACTCTAATTGGCTCAAATGACTCTAATATATGCCACCATGTTGCCTTCATGGATCAACAGCGTCGCCTTCTGAAAATCAATGCAGGAATTGCATGCTGGGACAGAGGAACGCTGCTTTCAATAAGCAGCCCAATGACTTTGGCATTTCAGGCGTCATCTTTTCACTATCCACCCATATTTAGAGAGGCAATTATCCATAATTGAAAAGACATAGGGAATAGAAAGTGGTAAAATATGTCAGGAAGCATCAGATTTTGTGCAGTGAGTGTGAGAATGTGAGGGCTAGTGGGTAGGTAAACATTCTTGTAACTATGAGAAATCTTGACATTTAAAAGTAGCCTTTACATATGTGAAATAAAAGGGTAGGAGGTTAAAACTGTGGGCCTTTGATGCCTAATCATTAACATATGACTTAATTTGCCACTGTGAGTGTCACATGTTCAGAACTTGTAATTAGAGTTGCACGTTAAAGTCTAAACGGTGGGGTCTGCATAGATGTTACATGCCCTTTTCCTGACCCTAGAGCTGTACAAGTTTGAGATGAAGGGAAGGTCAGCCCCAAAGATCCTAACCACAAACCTAAATGTCCATTGCACCCTAAACCTGTCCTGCTTTGTTAATGAACCAAACCACACAGTGATATACACTCCACTGTCACCTCCACAGTCTTAAGACTGACACCTGGTTCTGCTTTCTACCAAGCAGTAGATCACCCAATCAACTACCTGTCTGTGTGTGAACTCGTTATTGTCCTTGAAATCATACACATCACTGTATGTTCTGATTTGACGTGATGGATCATCCCAAACAGTACATGCATTTCATTTGCATGTCATTGTTATTCAAAGAACAATAACAAAAATTCAATATCAGTAATAGCCCAAACAAATGTTGGTGGTGTGCTGGTATTTATGGCTACTATTTTTTTTTCTTGACCATTTTGACTAATTATATAAGGAAAACTGTACAACGTTAAAGTTGAAAAATAATCCACTTTTAACTATAAGGATATTAAGATGCTTTACATTCATGGTTTTGATAAGTCATTCAATTTTTAAGGCAGAACATGCAAATTCATGATGCAAGTATGTGCCAATAAGTTTCCTTTTGTATTTTTATTTACTCTAACCTTAAATTCATTATGCTGTACTTTGTAACTTCTTTTACTATGTTTTGAAAACACTTTGTCGCATGTAGGTATTGTTGTGTACCATATAAATAAATATGAATTCAGGGTAAAACTTTCTTACATGCAATTGAAAGGCGTTCTACGGTCCAACAATAGACGCAGTTCCAGTAATACAATTTAAACTTGGAATTGATGGAAGAGGCATGCTTTACAAGTAATCTGTACAGTATGCTGACACAGTGAATTTCCAGCAGAATGTCATTGATAAAACACCACAGGGTGGGCCTTATCCTTCCTTGAACTGATGTACTCTCTATCTATATTGTCTATCTGAGATTAAAGGACAGAAGTAGAAAACAAAGTATATTGCTCAACAGGAGACATAGATCACTGTCACCTTGGTGGAAATGGAAAATGGCCTTGTTGTGAAGAGTTTTGTCATTTTAGTTTTTTTCCTCCCTTCATCTTATCAATTTTTGTTATAATCCTCTTTTCTCTTCCTTTGACAAAGCAGTTGAGGTAAAAACGTCAACATGGGCTGCAGGTCTTCATTTAGGACCATAAAATTGTATGAGGAATGATGAAAATGGTCTTAGTGGTGATGTATCGTTGTTGTACTCAAAACCTCTACAACACCAGGATTCTGACCGTGGCTAAAAAATAAACCCCGGGCCTGGGTTTTTGCCACCTTATCACACCATTGCAGCTGTTGGTGCTCAAAGAGGCTCAGCTGCCTTCCTCTAGCAGCATGTGAATGGAAATGTTTCACTGAGAAAGATAGGGTTCATGGGGGAGATGAGGTGAGGCTGAAAGGAGGTGGGGGAGAAAATGGGGTGGTAATGTGGGGAAAAAAAACATAGAAAAACAGTTTTAGATGTCAGTTACTGTAAACATAAGCTTCATTAATTACATATTAGATTTTTCTGGCCAAGCAACTGTCTTTGAATGTGCACTTTGATTACAGTTTTGATTGACGTCTCATCTTTTTTTGTAAAATTCTTCCATTTTGTCAACAATTCCTTGATAGATGCAATATTTTAACTCCAAAATATGATGGTGTCTCTATTTGAGTTTTGTTATGCTGTAATGAACTTTAAAAAAGGTTCAAAAAGAAATCAGAGATAAAAACATGAGATATTTATATATTTTATTCATATACCAATTCCCCCTCTTTCAAACAAATGTTTAAAATTCACCTCACATTTCCTAATGTCCCAGACTAAGCCACAGTCTATTCAGTTAGACACAAGATCTGAATGTATAACTGATAGCATTATCAATACAGTGATACATCCTGTTCACTTAATATTCCCTGAGCCCATTTCCAAAAGGATGTAATTTGGCTTGCCCATTCATTTTTCCCATTCTTAATTATCTTCTGTCTGATCACCAACCCAATGAAAGGACATTCTTAATTAAACAGACTATAATATGCTTATTTTCACACAATTAATACAAAAATAAAGCAAAATAACTTTTTTCAGATGACAGCTGTTGTGAAATCACAAAACCTATTTGTTGTTACTGAGAGGCAAAAAAGGAGGAAAAAAATAAACATTTGAAAAAATGTTAGACAACAAAAGAACCAACACACCCCTTGTGAGATAAAGATTGGTTTGTCAGTTTTGTATCATTGAATGTAATGACAGGCATGCCGGTTTGTCTCTCTAGGGATCAACATAGTTGTGGATCAGGCAGTGGCAAAAAAATACTTAAAAAAGAATCAATATTTCATTGAAATATTTATAAATTCTGTTGTGTCTGAATTGAAGACTCAGACACTTTTCATATTTATGGATTCATAGGTAACCGTTTGTAGAACATTACGATTTATGGGATGTGTACTTTTAATAATTCTGCTTTATTCTAAACCATTTATTAAAAATAATTTTAGGACACAAAACCTCCACATACTGTTCCCATTACCTCTTAGTTGTCTTATCATGGTGAGTCCTTCTGAAAGCATATAAGCTGAAACAATGCCCTTTGTTGGTTCTTTCATGCTGTCAGCAAATTTCTCTGCTTGGCCCTATTGCTTATGTCTGCAGCTGCTTTGACTGTGTCATCCTGTTCATGGAAGACTTCACTTAAAATTGAATAATTGCAAAGTCAATTTTCTTTTGGGTTATGTTTGACATATGCAGCGTTTTAATAACAGCTGAAGGTAATATACTTGATTGTGCTATAAAATGTAACTATGTATCTGGAATATTAAATAATTCATTATGCATAATTTAATGTAGTGAAATTGTTTGAAACTGTGCATGTCAAAATAATTTCCCTCTCTATTTAGACAGGTTTTACCCAGAATAGCATGTATTAGTTGGGTGCTACTTGTTTTTTTTATATTAAATGAGTCCACTAATCATTTAAGCAATATTTAAGTCAAATTATAGATAATGTATGTCTCACTGCATCATTCCTTTACTCTAACATATTAACACATGTTTACAGCATGACAGAAAATCTCTTAAAACCAACCCATGTGATAAACCTCAGGATTAGTGTGCATTAACCTCTGAGGATGTTGTACTGCATGGCATTGGTGCACTACAGGCTAACAACTTCCCAGACCTTTATTTGCTCAATTTCGAATAATGCACTTTGATTTCATTTAAGTCGGCTAAACTGGGTTCACACCCAACTGATCAGCTTAATGCATGACCCCATGTGGAGATTTTCATCCCCCTTTCTGCCCTTTTAGCCACTTTCCCAATCCCTGTCATTTAGTCTTCTTCATGCTCTTCATTAGCCTGATATCCTAGGTGGACGGCAACAACAGCCACCGGTTTGAAGTGGTTAAACTGGCAATCTGTCAAAATGAGGCTTTAAAGGAAAACTACTCCTTCCCTTTCCTTGTGTCATACACACCTGGATTCACATGACTGCCTGTTTTAGTGTCTTATCAGCACTCCTTGATGTCTATATTCTGCACAAAAGAGGAGACAGAGAATCCATTAAGTCATGCATGAACTGAAACAATCTATAAGAGAGTAAGGATAACATGGGCTCATGGAGAAGAAAGGGACATAGGCCACTAATTTATTGCTGTGCATGAGGTAAATTATTCTCATCCCGAGGATGTTCTCTACAGATTTTATGTAGAGAACATGACTTTTACTTTTACACTGACTTTTACTTCAAAGAATTGTATTTTTTACTTTTTTTTCTTTTAGAAACATCCTGTTTTTTCACCATCAGGTCAAGCTTTCTTGTAGACTTGAGGACCTCTGCATTTTGGCTTTCAACTGTATTCATTGTTTTAACGGAATAATAATATTTGATCTCTTACACAAAAAACAAACAAAACTGAAAAAGGTGTAATGCTCCTTTAATGCTGTCTCTCTTTACCAAGCTTCACACACAGGCAGTCATTATTTACTCACCAAAGTTTATAGCAATATGGTTTCTCTGGCTTTTGCAATAACCCATAAAAATGTCTGTTTTAAAAATAAAGACACCAAGACAATATCTTATGTAAGAACAGTTCCAAAAAATGCAAAATACTATTAGTTCAAAGTGAATTTAGTAGTCCTTCAGCTAGATTCTCAGCTAGCAGAGAAGGAGACAGAGAATCTCCTTCTCTGTCTCATCTACAAAGTCTGCTAGCATTAGCGTTTATTAGCCTCCATTTTCTATACAATACTCATACAAGAAACTGCATAACGTGACTCACTAGTTGACTCTCATTTCAATAACATATTCAACTTTTAAAGGAAACCAATATATATGCATCAAAATAAAGTTTTACTGACCTGTGATGAAGAAAAGATGAGACACATATGTTGAGCTTCTATTAGCATTTAAAAGAAGCTAAAAGAATAAGAAAGGCTTATTCTTCTTCTGTGTGCTCAACCTTCTCTATTCTACCAATGCGAGAGGCGCCCCTGATGGTTGTATGTGGAATCGCACTGACTAACTGAAATATCACTAGAGAACTTATTAGAATGAGAAATTAGGAATAAAATGAAGAATAATGTTGGGGTGACTATTTTTATACTTGGTACTTTGATTTACTTACAACTTGTTTTTGACCCCTCTACACATGAAAGAATCAAATCAACACGCCAGGTATATTTTTGACGAAGGAACAGCACATGATTTAAATTTAAAAAAAAGTTTATTTTACATAATAATGTCTCATGTCATGACATCTTAGATGCTATGACACCAATGATGGACATTAACTGGGCAATTAGACATGCTTTGTTTTCAAGAAAATTATAAAATCTTCTTATGGTTTGCAAAGTAAGTTTTACAAAATTTGTGTGCTTGTACATTCGCATAGCCGCAAATTATGCTAGACAACAGAAAAAAAAATAGCAATCAAAATCACATATTTCAGAAAAATTAACCATGGAGCTCCATTTTGGCAAGAAGGGGACATATTTAGGTTCTGTTAGAATAACATTATAAATTCCATGTCTGACGAAGAAGCTTGCAGAACCTGTACTATGATTAGCATCACTGTTCTGACACAGAGCTCATGCTAATCGGAGCAATTAGGTAACAGCAAAGGTCTTAATTTATGCAGCTGGGACCAGCTCCCATTTCTAAATGCAGTAGAATGACAGCGATTGTCAATTAGCTACGTAGTAACGGGGACATTTGATGCCACATTCGATGCCACAGATGGAGACAAAATCATCACCATCCCTCCTGCTAATTCTAAGCCTGATTTGCATGATCCATTTAGAAAGTATTTATGAGAATGGAAAATGGCTGTCGCCACTGATGAAGCAGGTTGAATTGATTGTCAGAGGTGAATGTGCTTATTTTTTGTGACTTGTTTATACCTGCAGTAATTTGTGCAAATAGATTCACTATGTGAATCACTAATTATTTAAATAATAAAGCAAAATAAGTAAAAGTGAATATAAATTATACTGTTTTTGTAATGGTGAGAGTGTGGTCCTTGAGTGCCATACTGATCCGAGGCTGACAATAACAGCTAATTAGGATTTCTAATTAAGCAGTCAGCAGTTTTGACAAATGAGGAGCTATGTAATAATCACCAGAAAGTAGGGCAACCTGGGCAATTTTACTTTAAAACCGCCATTGCTGTAAGCTATTATCAGGTCATACAAAGTTCAGCATAAGGTAATGTATACTGAGTGTACATAAGGCCAAGATGTACTGAAATATTTGTTAGCATCTGTATATGTACAAGTTTTAGTTGTACTTGAATATAACTGTAGGTAAGGGTTTATAAAAAAATAAAAATAATAAATGTTAAAGTTACTGTGCAACATTAGCCGTTTCTGAGCAAAGGTTTCTGCCTCATGTGTCTAATGTGGACAGCTGTAAGTTAGCTGGAGGGCAGTGGTGTTTCTGCTGATATAGTGGGAATATATTGTGAATCTGACCTAATTTAAAGCATAAACTTGTCTTGCTTCATTAAAGTGGATTAATTTCCACCAAAGAAAATTATTGCTTGATTGTAAAGCAGGAAAGACTAATAGATCTTCTCTAATGCTAATCCATGTGTTTCATTTGTTCCCAACCTACTCTATTTATTTTTATTTGGTTTCATAATCACTCAACTATTTCTTTCCTACACCATGATTAGCATTGAGTGAGCCATTATGTTATCAGTCTCGTCTTCTTTGTGGCGCCATTCCAATCCAATAATAGTTGAATTTGGCTGGAGTTGAGTCATTTTAATGTATCCTCAGACTGTTTTCAGGGCTCTATGTGGTAACAACAACAGAGATGTAGGCTATGAGTCTCTGCAAAAAAAATGTTACAGGCGTGGATTCAACTTTCAGAGTTTGGGGTTGTTGTGTTTGTGTGTATTTTCACTCTGTATTGGAAATGCAGGTTTTCCCTGAAGGGTGGGGCTGAGCAGGGTGCTCCCATATATCTGCAATTCATCAAGCTCATCAGCTGCTGAATAAGAGGAGCAGACTGCTGGTCATTTGATGCCTGATGTTAACCTCTACGGTACCTCTAGCCCTCTTTTCATCTCCTAGTTGTGCATTAGTATTTTTACTAATATCTACCTAGTGCTCTGTTCTAAAAGTTACACCTTTGTCAACTCCTGGAAATTCTCCTCAGAGCTCCCTACTAGATTCCTCAGCTGCTCAATAATAAACTTGACTCATCTACCATGACCGGCTACTATAAGGCTCCTCTTCCTCCACCTCCTTAATCTTTAGCATCCTCCTGAACCAAACCTTTACTCTCCAATGCTTTCTGCGCTCTCCATGTTACATCTGCTCCAATCACCAACTCCAGATTTGTCTCCACCTGCCACCACATACCAACACTCCATACCAACACATACCAGCAATCCAGACTCTGCTCATTCCTCCCTGATGTTCTTCTCTTCAATCTATCATAAGCTGTTCATTCCTCATTTAATTATAGCAACTGTTCGTTTTCCACTGGTTTTCCTTTTTCTGTTCAAGAACCTCACCCCTTGGTTCAAGACGACTGCACATTCATTATTATTTGTCTTCAAGTAATAAACTTAATCTGTGTATTTTAGTATTTGAGTCTCAAGAGTGTCTTGCGTGTGGGTCAGAAGCCTCCCAAAAACCAGGACCTCAACCAGTGAAAGCATTGTTTCCTTTCTGAGAGATTTTAAAGCTTTCATATTCAAAAAACACCTGAACATATATTTGAAAGTTATAGTAAGAGGAGATCCAAAATGGTCTTACATACCTCAGATGTTTTTTTCCGATCAACGTAGCACAATACTTACTTTCCCTACTAGTTAGTTATTCGTACAAGGTAGCCACTCAGTTACTAAATCAGTTACTTTTTTTGAAAAACTAATAACTATAGCTAATAATTACATTTAAAAAATAACTTGCCCACATCTGCCATACTCTAAAACTTCCACACATTCACATTTACTTTTTAGTTTGTCTCTGCATAAAACAAACTGCTTCCAATAGACTCTGTTTAAATATAGCGGCAAAGTTTTGTTTGTTTTCTGACCAAAATGCAGACATGAGCATAGCTAGATTTAGTTACATCAGAGATGCTGTCTAAAGAGGAACACCTTGTAATGTCCTATTTTTTGCACATCTGACGCTACAAAAGGGGTGTAATAGCACATTCACTTCTGTTCCATAGCCAGTGTTGTTCCTATCTTTTTTGTCTGTGGGTGCAATTATTCCATGGTTCAATGCATAAAATAGATTTGTGTTTGCTTAGATAAAATGCTACTTTCAAAATAACATTGTATATTATATATATATATATATATATATATATATATATATATACAATATATAGGTAGGTAGGGAGAGATGAAATAAGACCTCAAGCTTGACAGTAGAAGCAGCAGATGTGAAGAGGTTGAACACACGTAGGGAAAACAAAAGGATGGCAAGAGAAAGGCCATTTTTGGTAGAAGAGCACTGTGCAAAGTCGGAGCATTGTGTAGGTGTGAATCAAAGTGCATATAAAGCTTTTTGCAAGCTCTGAAGGTGTTCAGGGAAAGGAAACCCACAAAGCTGTTAGAGAGTGATGTGACAAGATGAGACGTAATGTGACAGCTGTCATGTGTCACTTTCTGAGGACAGATGATGTTAGAAAAAAATAGCAATACCTTGCTAATGCTGCTGTGAAATGGTCCAGAAAGTGCATCATTTCTGACTTAAAAATGGTGCAAAAGCTACTTTTGTTCACATTCGTCCACCAAACTTTTGAGATGCTTACTGAATAACTGTACATACTCAAAGTTCAAAATATTCATAGATGGGCTCTGTTTCCATAGGGTTAGCAATTTTTTGCTGGTCAATATGCTGTATGTAGCATACAACATATCTTTGAACTTATTGAAGTCCAAAAATCTTTCAATAAGACAGTGATAGAGTAACTCTAAATACTGACTATCTTAGCAAATGGGACAGCCACAACTCACATGAATACAGAAAATGAACATATTCTCCAAACTCCACGGGTGTTTTCCCACCTGATAGTCCAGTAGACTTGGTTTGATTTGGGACAAAAATTGCAACATTTGGTCCATTTACAGCTGGTGTGGTTCACTTTTGAAATGACAAAATAAGATCAAGTTGTTTTGCCTGTTATATGCTCTCTAACATGGCCATAACAACCCACCCAGTGCAAAAAACTGTTAATATTTTGAAAATCCAGAGATGATACATGGAGTAAGAATTATTTTGGTTAGATCTAAATTTCTGTGAAACGTGTCATGGAGAAAAGCTGTTCTTATAGGCAAACAGTCAAGTCAGAGAAAGGCAGGATGAGCTATTAGGTGATTTTCACAGCCTGGCGTCATTATTATTAATTACTATAAATGTTATTGTCAATTCTTTTCTCAGTTTTTGCAATATTTAAGCATAATTTACACAAATATTTGATGTAGTTGAGTCATCATTTTCATCATCCCATTGGTACTAATGACATTAAAGGAAGCTTGTTTTCGTGTTACTTCCCATGCCTAAACTGGATTTTATTCCACATAGTCTTGCTTTGAGCAGAGAGAGAATGTGCTATGCAGCGTGTGAATGATTGGTATGCACATAGCTGCATCAAAAATAAACTTGCTAATAATGGACCAAATCTTGCTCATAAATCTCAACAGAAATATCTCGGAGAGCCTCAGTGAACAGCCTCTCCTACATATTAATTCTTTAACTGCATTAAATGGTGCTAAGAATAAGACTCCAGACAGCAAGGCAAATTTGTGTAAGTATCATATACCACATATATGTTCATTGATTGATATAAATACACAATTTCTCCCATAACTTTGCATTCCCATTCATTTGAAGTGGAGTATCGGTTGTTGCAGTTGCTCAGTTGTCCATATAGCCCAACTGAGACAGAAAGACAGCTGAACACACCTGACCTTTAATATTGTCTCTGTTTCCAGTCTCAGAATGTCAGATACCAGTGCCTCACACCTTCCAGGCTGCTTCAGCTATTCATTGATTAAGACGGGAATAGGAGAAGCTATACATTTAAAAAGCATACTCAACTTTTCAGTTCTATATATACATAACAAATATGCTTGCAAAATCCAATTGGTCAACACTATAAATACTTATAGAACAATCTGGAAACCCATCTGCTGCAGCCTAATGAATATACTTCTGCAGGCAATGGTCTATATTAAAAGAAGGTCTTGCACCACTTTTCACAGGTAAGTAAAACTACTCCTATGAAAACAGTCATGATTTATATAGTAAAAATTTACAAAAATCATCTTGTAATTCTGTGCACAAATAGACAGCCTGTTTCAAGTTCTACTCTACAAGTTGTATATTTTTAAGACAGGAATTTTATTTTATAAATGTCTGTATAGTCAGAATCAGAGGTGGCACTTGGATCACATGATAAAACACATGGTGGACATGATGGGATCTGTATAGGGCATAGACTGGTTGAATTAATTAAATAGATGTCAAAGGAGCAATTTTGCCTCAGTGGTGTTATTTAAAACATATGTTAACTAACCTTTTAGCTCAGTTCACTAGCAATTGAATCTAACATATTTAGTCATGTCTTCAATGTTCTGTAGACTTCTCTACTTGGCAGAGCAACCATTAAGCACAGCAGTATTAATTGTATTCTGAGGACAATACAGTTGCCTGCTTCAGTTGATCTCATCTGGGAACATGGCACAAGCCATTGTGAACAATCGCCACTATGACTCCAGTTTTACTCAGACAATTACTAACAAGCCGTGCCACCATTGTATTGACGCACTGTACTGTAATGTATTGACTTTCTCTGGTTCTGAATATGAGGCGCCTGATTCAGGATGTGCTTTCATCTGAGAAGGCTGTTTATGTTGGTGATGTCACTTTCGATTGAAGCTTCTTTTCCTCTGCAATTATCTACGGCTGTGCCCTTTTGTTTATGTGTCTAATTCCTCCATTCATTCAGATCAGGCCTTCGTCTGGTACTGTCTGTGGAGCCCTTGTGGAAGCTGATGAATGGATTGGACGTTTTAATTGGAAGAGTGGAGACCTTTGATTGGGTCACCACTAGTTTGCTCCCCTTCCCTATTGTTTCCTGGTGCTGATAAAGGAGCAGAATGATACAGGAAAACAGGAAACATTACGCTCATTTTGTTTTACCTGCATTTTGTTGTTCAGATTTTGAAATGAAAGAAACTACAGATCTGATGAACATATTTTGATCCCCTATATAAATAATTTAATCCGCCTCAAGAACAAGCTCTTTTACCTTTGCCTTGCAAAAACCTTTGAAGCGCTTGAGCTATTACAGCAATTATTATTAATTATTATTATAATAATTATCATACTATTATTAATTTTGTCACAAAGAAAATCAGCTGCAGAGATCCACAATTAATGTTGTAGAACCTGTTCTCATGACAGCTTCCAGTGGTTCCACAGATCTGGAGTTCATTGCAGTTACAAGGAGAAAACCCTAGTAGCAATATGCCATAGTCTTCTTTGCATCACTTCAACCATCTGGAGGAAGATTGAACTCCTGTTTTGCACATACATTGTCAAGAAAACTGGTATGAGGTTTGAGATCTATCCAGGTACACACAGAAAAAGGTGCATGAAGGCCTGAAGGAAATAAAGCAATCTTGTGTTTTGATTTATAATGATTGAGTGTTTTGATAATGATTAAGTTGAACATGGATGAATACAATAGGTAAAATGACTGTATGTAAGTAATCACTGAATGATTCT
The DNA here is from genome assembly GCF_001444195.1 of Xiphophorus couchianus. Lineage (NCBI taxonomy): Eukaryota > Metazoa > Chordata > Actinopteri > Cyprinodontiformes > Poeciliidae > Xiphophorus > Xiphophorus couchianus. The sequence continues at coordinate 10,485,626 of NC_040242.1, read as the reverse complement.
GAAGTGTACGAATCATGATCTGTAATAACATGACAACAATGAAATGATTTAAGGTTTGATGATTTATAATAAGTGAAAGAGGTGATTAATGCTTATGATTAATGCTTAATGGAAATCAGCACATAGTTTTTAATATTTGACTGGTTTAAAAGTTAATCAGAGAAAAGCACATAGTTTTTAATGTTAAAAGGAAAAGGGGAAAAAGGAGAAGGGGAACTTGTGAGTTCCTGCTGTCGCAAGCAGTTCTGAACAGATGGCCAGACGCACAGGATGGGTGGGGCGGTATGGTTGGCTAAGAACAACACGCTGAGGAAAGGACGGTACTTTCCATCCCAGCCAGCAGACAGGAGGGGCCGACGGGGGTTTCCGTGAAATCAGCAGATGTTCAGGAAACCACGTAAACTAACACTCCCCATACACATACATGGCAGAGAACTGTATATAAGCAGACGGAAAAGGAGAAGTTCTTGTTCTTTGTCTGCGGCACCGAAGTAGAGCTAACAGAAGAAGCAGATCGAGGAAACAACAGCAGACCACACCCTGGAGCCACGGGAAAAGCTGAAGCTTCTTGCCGCCAAAGGGAGACAAGTTCCAATCGTCCAACCCGGGTTCCTGATTCGATCGTCGGTCTTGCCTCAACCCAAACATTGCAACAGACTTGGAGAAAAGACAAAGGTTCCGGAGGGATAAGGAGTTGGGTTTTCAAAACAATTGAACCCTCTCTACTTTGCTTCTATTCTAAAGAGGATTTTCCACACAAAGGACAAAGATTCAGACCAAGGTTTTCGGACGTTCCTGTTGCTAAAGATCCACCACCAACTGGGTATGAGTCGAACTTGCTTCCTAAAAAGCTATCTCAGAATCTGCGACATAGGTTAGGGAAAAGAGACAGTAGGGTATGATTGTACATGTTGATCTTATTACACTGCTCTTGAATTATATACAATTGATTATTGATTTGTATGTCACATATCCCTGCTTAAGCTTGCTTAATAAATTCATACTCTAAAATTCTAATGAGGTTGGTGGACATTGGAATTAATTGAGTCATTTACTCATTTTTCAGTTCTTTTAATAAAGGTAAAACTAATGTACATGGTTCTAGTAAAGAGGAGGCTTCATAATTTCCTTTGGTGAGAGTAAAATAATGACCCAGGGACTTACATCCAAGTCACTAAATCTAGTCTAGTCGGTTCCAAGAGCTAGTTATATTTTAGAAAGCGAGCTACCGTTAACAGAAGTGGTTATTGGAATTATGCAGCTGTGAGGGCTACTCAGCTGATTGTTTCTTAACTGAAAAGGGTCGTAACTTCTGGATTGGAGGTAGTTAGAGCTAGACGAATCGCTTTCGACACCAGTTTAAATAGATTATCTCTTATAGATCTCTTTTAGGGTAATACCCAGGTCTTAGAGATTTTCCGGACCTGTTAGACAGAGAACTGGTCAGTAGTCAGCCCCGGAGGGTTGTGACGAAGTGGGCGGGGCTAGCTATTGCAGGATAACGGACAACATATAGCATACGTTCACAGATACCATAAATTGGTTTAGATCAGAGTTTTTTGGGGAGGGGTGACATGAGGAATAAAGTAACTTCACCAAGCCTATGCCATAATAAAAAACAATGTTTTATTTGTAATTTAAATGACAAGACAGACTCTGGGCCAAGCAAAATAAAAAAAAAAAACAAAAGAAACAAGAATGATTAAATTAAAGCCTGAATTTTTATGGTTCGATCTGACGACGCTCCACTACCACAGTGTTGTTGCCATGAGGTGCTAGCTAACAACGCTATGAGACCATGTCGACTCATTTGTCACAGTGAGTTTGATAAACAAGTCCAGGAGTTTTTAGACAAGAAGCTGAAGGAAATATGGTCATAGCAGAAAGTAGTTCATATTTGTAGTGCTGTAAATGACAAGGCAGCTGAAGTATCATGGTACATGATACTCAGATACAATGTAAAAAAATGAAAACAGAAAAAAATCTCTCTAATTTAAGATAAAACAACAGCAACTGTGGTTGACAGAATTGTACCATATTGATATGGTAAAATCCATATAAATTTTATCCATATTTCTATGGATTTTATCCATATAAATATTTGTTTGGTTTCTATGAAGCAAAGTTAAAATAAATTAAACACAAGATAAAAAGCATGAAAGCTGAAGCAATGAAAAGCAATACAAAATTACGTCTTGCTGTTCCCAGGAACCAAAAGGCTCAGCAACACATTGTACCCCACAAAAGTGTAGTGACTCAACTCTGCACAGACTCCAAGCAACAAGTTTGATGTTGTTTGCTTGTCTTGACAGCCCTAGAAATGTTTGAGGTCATGGCTGTGGGCCAGAACCTGAACTCACATCCTTAAAACATTACTCAGCTAATACGCCGCCCATCCACCTCCCTGACATTAGCCTCCCATGACCTCTGCTCCTCCAATGCTTTTAGTGTTGCTTTCTTGCAAGCATTTGACTGCAAAAAGTACCTAGATCAGATATTGGTTGAGCATGTACGTGTACAGGTTGAAAAGTTTAGTTTAGATTAAGTTTGGGACACATCTGTCACCCGTTGTTACCATGTAAAGGATCTACAACAGAACAGAACAGAAGTGTGTGATTGCAGTCTGGGTAGAAGCCAAACAATAACCAAAGAAGATGCCTGAAGATCTACTGCTTGTTTTCAATCCTGGGATATACTGTAACTTTACCAAAAATGGAATGTTAGTGATGTAGTATTGATAGATAACCTGAATTACAGATTCACCAGTTTGCCAAGCAACATCTTGTCTGTTTTGTTACTTGCTCTTAAAATAGAATGAGAGCCAGAGAGGGTTTTACTACTGAGTCCTCAGACAGCTGATTTACATTCCTGCTTGAATTACTGTAAAGTATAAAGCTACTAAAGGTGAAGACCTGATCATCTGGCTCTCATCATTTTTAAAACCTTGTCAGCAAGTTTTTTTTGTTGTTTTTTTACAAGAAATCTTTACTTGCCCCTGAACTCCTCAAATAAGTACAACAGATTGTACAGTTCTAATGGATGTTGGTTTGATTTAGCGCGGCCACCCACAGCTAACCTTCAGTTTATGACTGAGCTGTCATGTTGGTATCTTTCATGCTTTCTGATTGGATCTCTTTTGAATCCTGGATCATGTTGGCCTTTTAATTTATTCCAAATGTAGCCAGGCAGCCAAATTTCTTTTCATTAATATTTGGTATCAAATTAATCATAAGATATTTATTAAAGGTCTTTCATGTTGAAAATGTGTGGCCTTGTTTAAACTCCAGATTCAAGAAAATGTTTGTTGTGTCAGAACTCCAAAAGCCTCAGTACAGTCTTTCAACTTTAAATGCAATCAAAAGAGCTCCCTGAAATCGTTAACCTTTGAAGCATTCTCTTGGGTTTATTTACTTGTTTTTGCATATCACCCCGTTCAAGTTTTATGATTTATTTTTGTCTTGAAAAGTGAATGGCTGTACATGCCTCTCTCTGAGCCTGTACTGAACATGGAAATGCATCGAGTACAACATCTATAATAATTTCCCATTTCTTTTTTTTGTAAACTGTCTTCCACTCAGACAGTTCTACTTAAAGCTACAGTCATATCAAGATGTCAGCAGATTGTCGAGAATAAACAGTCCTGCTCTTGTTTGATCTCTCATTGGCTTTTGATACAGTTAAAGCTGTATTAGGTAACTTTCATAAAAAATGTTTTTTTACATATTTGTTAAAACCTGGGTCTAAATGTACAACTAAACATATTTAGTTCTACAATACACCAAATGAAATTTTGTATAATACATTATATTCTTTAAATCATTTTGCTCCCAAAATTAAGGGAGTGCAAGAGATTTAAAATGTTTTTCTGGGGTACATGAACCTAAAAGGAAATCCTGTATTTCTTGTAATCCCTTTATTTATAATAAACATGTAATACACAGACATGCATGTTCTCATTTGCCTCGACTTATTTGATATGACATATTTCATGTCTTTTTCAGTGTATGTAGCTCACTTTAGAGCTCCATATTATTCCCAGTAGAGTCTGATTGTTGCATTAAAATTATGTACACAAAAAATCAGAAATGACTTGGTGAGTAAGTGTATACGTAGATTTCAAGAATACCAAAAGGCATCTCTATTCAAACATAACTGCGGGGCCTGGCCTCTGACTTCAAACACAATGCAGTTGAAACAGTTTTATTAATTCCCTCCTCTTTAATACAGTGTGACTTGATATCCTCAACGTTCTGTGAGTTAGGAAGTGCTCTGACTGAAATTGGAAAAGTGTAGAGAAGACAGAATCCCATTCCAGGTCCAAATTGAACACAGCTGCAAACAAAAAAGCGAGGCATCATCTACCATGTCTGGGTCTCACTCCCTGCAAAGAAACCGTTATGTTAGCATTAAGTGAACAAGGATATAATGCTTCTCGTCTTTGTGTAGTACCGATGTCTACACATTTGCATTTATATGTGAAGCCTCTCTGATGCTTGTGATTAAAGAAAGTCAGACCTGATGGTGCATCACACAGATGATGCAGCACCAACTGCTGAAAACAACCAGTGGATTTCAGGTTGTGGGGGATTACTCATATTGCATTTACTGATTACCAAATGACTTCCAAATAACTGTGGCTTTTCTGCATGTTTGTGTTATTTATTGCAGATGTACTTGTTTTAGTAGATCCAAGGAGCAATGTGATTCCAGAGTCACCTTTGTGCATTTTCTAAAATAAAAGACTGAAAGCCCCATCATCCTACACTTCTTTTTCATAGCTTATGCAGAGTATGTGAAAATGTACATATAAAATAAATATCAAATGTCTTACATTGTAAGTGGTCAAGCTTAATCAGAATAAGTTGTATTCATAAAGTTTGTGTCCACAAACAAGGAATTCGACTTTGTTTATTTTATTTTCATTGAAGATATTTTAGATATAAATGTATAAGAAGAACATATTTTTTGTAAGTATGTTTATGTACATTGTTTAATTATATAATAAGGAATGGTTGAATTAAAAACAGACATGAGCACACTGTTAATTGCAAAGAGAGATGTGGAAAGAAACTTTCTCTGTCAAGTATCTGTAAAGAAGAGAACAATACTTGACACAGCAGAGTTCAAAATTATGACTGATATTTTGTTAGCAAATACAAGAGGATGCAAATGAAGTCTCCTTTGGGGCAAAGAAGTGTGTCATTAATCACTTCCGGTTACATAGTTTCAAATATCTAAAACCTAGCACTGTAACCATCATATTACACAATGTTGTGTTTTAATTTGCCATATTTCCAAACAGAAGTCATCTATAAAATGTTCCACACATACATATCTTATAAACCTGCTTGCAGCTGTCGGGCAAAATGTTCAAATGTCTAATTTGCATGATTTAATTTGATGAGTGCTGGAGCAGAACACTGCTCAGACTTGTCATTACTTTGCTTGTAAATCACACAATGACTGTAAAGCTCTCAGAGATGCCAAGGCTCATGTTTTTAAGAAGGGGAAATGTTCCACAGAAAAGAAGACATAAAAGGAGATCAAACGAAAACTGGGCACATGGGATTTTTCTTCTCCATACTTCTGTTCTCATACTGCAGAGAAAATCGGCACAATAACTCCCAAAGTGCATTAAATAGGATTATTTGGCCACAATACATTTACAAAGATCACAGGCAGGATTAAAGGGAAAGTTTGTAAGGACACAGAGAACAATAAACTTCATTAAAAAAAATTCAACCAAACTTACACTTTGATTTGACTTTTACTGCAGTTGAACAAACAATCCTGAAACAGACTAAATAAAATATGTTTAATATGGGCTGGTATTGAAACCATAGTCAGAGGGGTACTACAGGGAGGATGGATGAATGACATAAATTTCATATTTATGCCGGTAATGGACTTGCTGTGAGTCTATCGGTCATCTCGTGTGTTTAATGCTCTTAAGAAATCAATTTAAAGGAACAAATAATCTCCCTACACACTTCAAAAAAATAATCAGTCAGCAAAAATAAATTTATCACAATATATACAAAAAGACTAGCGTGTAATGAGTTAAGAGCTCATTACAGCTTTTAATGTATACACGAGTATTTCTCACCTACGCCATCTTATGGATATACTTGAATGCTGAAATGCCATCTTAAGGATACTGAATGCTCCTGACTGAAGGACGTTTTGGGTAGAAAAGTATCCAAGCAAACTAAATTTGAATAACTTGCAAATAAGAGTTGGTGAAACATTCTTAACTGTTCTGACTAAGATATTATCACCAGAGTCTCACTTCCAATCTGTCTTTAGAGGTGTTTTAACAGATGAGTTTGATGAAGGATGTGTCTATAAATAAATAGGCTGTGATCTTCTTTTTTTTTTTTTCTTTCCGTGTGCAATTTAATTTCTGAGTATATTTTGAAGGCTTATGGAAACAAGATCCCATGAAAAATGTCTAACAACAGAGAACCTTTGATTAATTGTGCGTTTAGGCAACCTAGACATCAGAATTGAAAACAAAATAGTCTAAATTACTTCCCTTCTAAACTGACATTACTAACATCAAATAAATATGCATCACTGTTTTTAGGTCATTGGTTGAAACGGCATGAAAACACATTAAGCATTCCAATCTTCACAATGGAACAATGATAAGTGGCAAATGTTGTTTAGAGCACGTTTCCAGTCAGAAAAAAAACATTTAAATGATTAAAAATATCTTTAATAGCACATATGGTACAAGTTTTAGTTTGGCATCTATGTTCATGCCACACAACATGAGCACATGTCTTTCCTTTGATCGTGTTTTCTGAATTTCAGGAGGTGAGAATGTTGTTTCTGACCTTGTAATCCAATTGGGGTGATGGGGTGGTGGAGAGGCTGAAGAGAACTGAGCAGAAGCTGGCAGCAGCAGGCAGGGAGGCAGTCAAGCAGGAGCAGCACATAAAATACAGAGAGCAGCTGTAAGTTTTATGGTTTAAACAGTCCACCCAATCCATCAATAGAAGGAGCACAGCTCCAGTTGACTGCCTGAACTAGCATTGCCTGCTAAATTTACATCCTATTAAGAAATAGCATATTAAATAATATTTATGATGTTCTCATTTATCATTGGAAAACTCCTTTTTGGCATTATAGCAGAGAAAACCCTTCAAAAATCCGACCAGCCACTGGTATTTTGGTAGTTTATCTTTGCCGATGAGCCTCAAGTCTGAGTTCGGAAGGCTTTAAATACTATATTTGACTGTGGTTAGTCATTGCCCTTATTCTTAATTGTTGCAGTTAGACCCATGCTTCCCCATTGCCATTTATCATTGAGTTACTTATTCATCAGTTCTCCATTCAGTAATCACTCCCAAATACAGCATTTACCTCCCTCACCAGTTGTCATATTTCCTCAATAGTTTCTGCTTTTCTCCCCAATACACTCCCTGTGCCATGACAGTTGTTCCTTGCTCTGTATTACCTCCATTTTTTTTCATTAAATTTGGATTTCTCCCTATCGATACATTTATTGTTCTAACTTCCTCCAGTATGAAATTGGGTCCTTCAACTCAGCAATTCATGACAAAAAGTAAGACTTACAAAAACAAAATATAGTTAAATGCTGGTACCTATGGTATTTGGGAACATAATTTCTGCCTTCAGTGATATCACCTCTGTGAAACACGGTAATCCAGATTGCTATAGCTTACTTTAGCTTACTTTTAGTAATGAACTTCAAATAACTCAGGTGACGTGAAGGTCTATTTTAATTTCTAAATCTAATATTAATACAATTAAACTTACTGCAACAGAGTAAAGAAAGGACAAACACAATGGACCACTGAGAAAGTAATATATGTGCATCTCCTGGCATAAAGCAGGTTTGGGTAAATCCCAGAAAATTGTGTTGTTAGATTTCCCATTGAGCAATTTCTATGAAATTGTTCAACATATAAGCTGCTTGATCAAAAAAAAATATAAAAATTTTTAAATAAAAAATGACAATGAAAAGGCACGTAGAGTGCCGGATGACATTCGCCTCCATTAGTCTGCAACAACCGGTAGATCTCTTTTTATCCTCTCCTGCCGCTTAGTGCCACACATTCATCACACATAACACTGCAGCTCATGAAAGCAGCAGGCAGCACACCACTCTTAATGGAGGACAGGCAAGGCTAGCAACATGCAAATTAATATGCCTCACCGGGGTGAAGACTTAATAGAGTCTTATGATTGACCCACATTTAACAAACTCTCACAGGGTAAAATGTATCGCTGTGGCAGCACTCATTTTTCCTCTCTGATAGCAGCCATTCAAATCCCCTTTCCCAATCACGGCGTTGCCTTGGAAACGCCAGCAGCTGCCAGGCAGTCATTTAGAAATTCCAAAATGAAGCATTTGGATCTTTGAAAATTCCTGCAGTGGGAATACTGTCTGCCAAAGACACATGAGACAAACGTGAGAGATTAACATATGCCACCACATTTTTTGTCTTTGTGTTTTTTTGTTTCTTTTTACATAACTTTTTTGTGTAAAATGATAATCATGATAGACATTTTATGTGAAAACTATGTGTTTAGAGATTTCTGTTTCACGAGCTGTCTTCATGATCACTGTTTGCGGATGCTGTATGCTGAGCAGCTGTGTTTGTTCATTCTAGTTATTTTATTACTGCTGTTGTGGGGGAACAGGGCTATTTGCTGGCTAGACATGTTAATTAGACCCCCGATGTGCTATCCAAGCAGATAGGAAAAGCAAAAAGGCCGACTATTCATAAACACATTCAAAAACGGGAGGTCTATTAAGACTATTTTTTGCATGAGGTTCCCCTAACAGCTGTCGTGGAGATCTTGATTAAATCATGTTCATCAACAGATATTTGCCCACTTTAGGAGTCCATCACGGACTGATTTAAAACCTATGAAATCTTTTGTTTGGTGAGGAGCGGCATGTGGCAAATAGACGAATGACTTAATCTCATAGTAACCTAGACATTTTACAATCATGACATGCTGCAGGCCTTCAGCTAAAAGCAACGGGGCATTAAGTTGAGATAAATTGAGAGGAAGTGGGTATTTTAAAGCAAAAAAGCGAAGGTGACTTTATAAATTGCATAGATAATGATACTATTTCAAAACATTTTCATTAGTATTTACATTTTAACTTGTGAAATGTAAAATTTAAAGAAAGGCAAAACTGTAGTTGCTGAAGGTAAAACTAAAAATAATGACTGATTTCTCAGGAAAAGCATGTCATTTGAAAACAATTGTATGATCTGTTTATATGCGATAGTAAAGAAATATATTTGTGAAAAGAAAGTGTCTTGTTTTTTCGTTATGCCTAAAGGCTATGGGAAGATTTGCTGGTGCTTCTAAAACTCCTCGTAATACAGTTATGTTTAGAACCAAGTCTGGGACCTTGACAGCCTTGTAACAGGTGCCTTCAAGCTTTTCATCAGCTATCCAGCCTATCTAAAAAGAACAAGGGTAGCTTGGCATTGCTGTGTGAATCATATTGAACATGGAGCAAAGAAAACGGATGCAAAAGCTGTAAGGAGCTTAGAAAATATGAAAAATGAGAATTGACACTTTCTACTAAGGACACCCTCACAGACAGACAGAACTGTGCTACCTGTCAATGATGATCAATGGTCATTACTCCTGTAATCTTTTTCCAAGGCTGATGTTTTGATGCTGATATCAAGAACTCATGCATTGAAAACTCAGAAACAACTGCTATTAAAAGCTCCAGTATGTTTATCTCTTACAACCATACTATTGTAACAGTATGGTATGAGACAGATAATCTGAGAAAAAGATAGCTCCTCTGCCTTCTCCCAGAGCTCCCAGTTCTATCTAGAAGTAACCAGTTGTCAGGAGGCTCAGGAAAGAGGAGATCAATCTTTTCACAGATTGTCTGTGTCACAATATGCCGTCACTAGATGGTGACAGTTCTAATAAATATGTAAAACAAAAAAAAAAACATATTTCTTTATAAACATTACATATGGCACCTTTAGCAGAGGAAAGACAAAGATTGTTACCAATCAATATCTATAGTAAAAACTGTAGTTTTCTTTAGACCTAAAGACATTCATGGAAAAGTGTGTGTAAAACGTTATAGCAAAGCCATAAGTGAGCACCTTCAATTTCTGTAGAGGCGGCATGCCAAGTTCAGACATACTTATTTTCAGATAAAGTTATGAGAATTCCTCGGTACTTATTCCTTGAAACTGCTGCTACTTCACTATATTTATCCCATTCAATCACAACATGTGTTGCATTTTTAACTATAATCTGCTCCATAGAAAACAACCCAGGAGGGGTTTACTATTGTTAGTGACATACAAAAAAGCCAGAGTGGAACTCACTAAAACTTTATGTTGACAAGCCCCAATGTTTCTGAAAGGACTTGAAAAGATTTAAGTTTTTTTTTTTAGTTTTTTTTTAAAAATCAGCTCCATATTTGCACATACGCAGAACAACACAGCTTCAAAGGAAAACACCATCACACCAATAGAAAACATTTAATCTTTTCAGGATGCTTAAATCCTGAAAAGATTCAAGCATTAAGCAACACTGGGTTGAGTCAAACACACAACCCAGTGTTAACAAGTCTAGCTTCATCATGGATGATCCAACAGGAAAATAATGCAAAAATCACTTAAAACTGTCCAAAAACTGGGAAGATTCTTAAATAACACTTAATGAGCACAGATCTTAATTCTGTTGAAAATCTATAGACGTATCTGGAAATATCTTGTACAAAGGGTAGACACTTCACCCTTTGAACAACAATTTGAGAAGTATGCTATGGAAGAGTGGTCCAGATTACTTGTTGCAAATACAGACATCATATTGCAAAGTACTAAAATTTGTTGGCATTGCTGCAAAATATATCAATATTGTTTGCACGCTTTTAATTTTTTTAAATGTTCAGTTATATCAACAATCAAAAACACATTCTGGTGTGGTTTTTATGGGGGGGAAAAACACCAAGGCATACCATCAAGCCCTGTTTAGAATGATGGAGAAACTTTGTTTGGAAGGGTACCATCAGATTTGTGAGCATCTGTACAGATCTGCTCTATAAATCAAAATATTGTTGAAAAAACAAAACATCACAGACTGATGTTTTCCAGCCATTGTGTACATAAATGGAGTAAAATAAAAAAGTATGTTACCTTTTTAGACGTTTTCAAAAGGTACTTTTGGTCTAATAAACAAACTTCATCAGAACACAATTTATAATTTATTGAATGTGACTGCAGTTGATTTTCTATTTCTTTAACTAAAGACCATTCACTTCCCAGACTCATGCATCACCACAACAGCGGAGCAAGCAGTAAACCTGGTTCAGATGAAGGCTTCTGCTGTGTTACCAAAGAAAAGTTCGGGCTTCTCTAATTGCTATTTTCCAAACAGAAAAAGGCGACTGGAAGCCTTAAATGTTACATTAGCATCTCGATTTGGAACAGCCTGTCCTTGGCTGCAAAGTTCAGGACAGTGAATGGGTTTGTTCCAAGCCGATTATGTTTGTGGCTTTGTCACTTTTTTATTAAAGGGAACCCAAGCATGGCAGGTTTATTGATCTTTAAAATATCTATAATACAGATAAAATACAGTAATCTGGCTCTTTTCGGGAGGTCAAATGATCCCAAGATCTAATGATGATTTGCTTTTGCTTTTAAAAGCTGCGAGATGTTATTAAATTCTTACATAAACCCAGCCTCTGAGGTGTTTTCTTTCTGAACATTTTTGGTGGGCTTAAATATCACGATATTGGGTACATTGTGGGTACCCAATATCCTTGGCCACTTGGGTACATTTTTTGATTATGGTTAGTCAAGCACTGCACATGAAACACTTTAGAGAAATTTGCAGCCCAACATGATAATTGCTGCAGTGCCGTAAGAAAAACCATCACAATCCATAAAGACAAGTTTTTGTTGCCACAAAAGACAACTAAACAGCTACCTGGATGTTCCTGTTAATCATTGATGTGGTGCAACCTCTAGATTAGAACTCCTGGTATGATCAAACACATTGTGGCAGACAGGGAACATCCTTAATTAATTTGTTATGGTAACCAGGTTGAATGAAAGTGTCTGCCAGATGGTGTGCTCACTGAGCACGCCTCAGCTCAGTGTACATTAGTTTCGAAGGAAACTAGTGGAAGATTTCAAAGCTTGTGCATATGACTTCATTTATATATACATATAAAATATCACTGCATCCAACTATAGCTGTTAAAAGACAGTAATCACAGGAAATTCTGATCATAGCATTGCACATGAAAGAAAAAGGGCAACGTTTCCTGAATCTATTTGAGGATTAATGGCCGATTAAGCAGCAGGAATCGGTGTCACTTGGTGAAAATGTCTGCCAGTCCCCCTTCCAGCGGTTCAGCTGCTTTCAAACTAGCCATGAAAGATTCATCCCCTTTGTGCCGACACACAGCATGCCTTGCATATTCAAATGGTCCCTCTCCAAAAAGAGCAAAGACACTCTATCCCAAACAGTGTTTAATATTTGGATGAGTGAAATATTTAAGAATTCACAGACACATACAACATTTATCCTTGCATAACAGTGCCCCAGTGACAAAACATTTTAAGACTAAGTATATGCAGTGAAGCACTTGAGCTCAGCAGGATAAATGAATCCAAATCACTCCTTGCATACCAGAAAAAAACCCCTAATTTGTTTTGACATAAAGAGGATCAGCAGAGGATAGCAGCAAATTGTTCTTAATTGGAATAACAACAACCGGAGTTTGACACAGAAAAAAAAAAGCACTTTATTTTGATCCAAAATACAGAACAATTGAACATTATCTGTATGTGTTGTAGTATTATAGAAAACAAAGCATCTGAATCGCTTACATAAGATGAGAAACCTCTACTATTTCTTTTTCCTAGGAGCAAGTCCTCAATTCCCCAGCGACAGCTCAAAGAACCAGACAGATTGAAAGTTTCTGTAATTACACATGCACACAATCTCAATTTGTGTCAATTTGTGCTGTGGTATTTTGAAACCAAATAAAAGAGCAATTTTAAACTCCTCATGTAGGCGGGTGTTTTGTTTTGGTATGCATTCCATATGCCACCGTCTTATTTCATGCATCCATGTGGACAAACGAAAACCACCGTGTTTTGGGATCTTTTTGTCTATATTTGAAGCAGAAAGTGGGCACAACTCAAACACTGAGTCCTCGCCTTAAGGTTCTTCTCACTGGGAAAGAAACCACTGACCTAAAGTCCTTTTTAAGTTACAAGGTCAGAGATTCAGCCACACCCATGTCTGTGTTCTACATCTCTTTCAACTCTGGCACCAAAAAATGTATATATATATCAAAAAATAAATGTTTCACTTTGATGCTTTTTTGTGAAATGACAACCACAAAGAGAATTGTATGTGATAGCTGAAAACAATGTTTTGCACAGCAGTAGAAAGACACAATCCAAAATAAAATAGCTCAAATATGTAAGCGTTCATTTTCATTCCATCCTGGTTTCAGGTTTTTTTATAGCCTCCAACAGACTTTCTTTGAGGATTCCTTTGTATTCCTTTTTATCTCCATCCATCTTGCCATAAACTCTGATAAGTTTTACCATCCCTCAAGAAGAAGCACATCTTCACAGGACAATGCTGACAATGCTGTCCAAAGTGTTTCATAGTGGGGATGGTTTGTTTATGGTGATGTGCTTTGTTAGTTTTTACAATATGCAGAGCATATGAAGACCAGAAAGTTTGACTTTTGTCTCAATTGATTGGTACAAATATTTGCAAATTGAAAAATGTTTCATAGGAAGTCTAAGGTTGTGCAAGGTAGGTAAAAAAAGAGATTATCTTCAATGTACCAGCTAAATACAGAAGTTGCATAGTTTAATGTGTGGTGCACTTTTTTTCATTTGAAGTCAAATAAAATCTGAAATTAGAAAATGTATGACTAAGTAAACATTTCTAAGAAATTCTTGACCTTTAATGCAAAATGCAGAAAATGTAACTTCCAAATGTAATGTTGTACCAAATGTGTCGTAGCCTATTTATATAATTATGTCTTCCAGCTAAAGCTTTTTTTTCATGCCGTAAAGGTGCAAAAGTGTAAAGCAACTATTGTTAATACACTTTGTACCACAGTTCAATTTCACATCTAAATGTCTGTGATGTTAAAAGGTCTGCTGGCTGTGTGGGCCACCATTGTGGCTGTACAACTGAAAAAACAAAAAAACAAACAAGAAAATAAAACACTAAAAGCACCAAGGCAAAGGGCATTCACATGCTTATATTTTCCTGGAGAAACACACGGTTGGAGTTATCAAAAATGAACAAATTCCTGGGCATTCTTCTACCAAGTGGCAGCAGACAATTTAAAGTAAATGGGTTTACAAGCACAGGCAACACCCAACAAATATTTGTCAGAATTATGGGACACACAATAGAAATAGAGCTTTAGTTCTTTAGTTGTTGCTTGATTATTATTTTCATCCCCAATTGAAGGGCATGTTGCTTTCATATTTCTGTTTAAAAGCTTGATAATTTTTTTTTCCTGAGCCAAGTAACTCCCACATGCAATCCTCCCAGTTCTACTTCAGGGTTTAATACCTTCATACCTGGAATTGTGTGTTTTTGAATTAGCTGATGAAAGGCCTTTAGAATGCTGTCTATTGTTTCGGCTGACAGTTCTCACGTTGTGACATAATCAGACACAGCTGGAAGGGGATAATGACTGATGATGATCTGCAAGGACTGGCTGCTCACTTTTTGTTACCTGGGGACGTAATCGATGCCACAAGTAGGCGTGGCTTGCACACCAATTCAAATAAAGCATCAACTCAGACGTCTCCCGCATACCACAGTCATATCCACATAATATGTCTGAAAAGATAATGAAACAATGTCACAGAAGTACTAGTTTTGAAGGGGAAAAAACTATCTTAAAAATCAGTGGCAAATAATTCCATTCTCTAATGCTGACCAGTCTTTTACATGCTTTTTTTTTTGTATTTTGATCGTGTCTTTAGTGTTGAGTTCCAAGTCTTTGAGACTGGATGGTCCCCTTGCTATAATCTGTCACTTCCGCCACAGATTATTTTTTCTTTTTAAAACAGGATTCTATCTCCAGTATATTAATATTACTTCCAGTCAGATGATTAAATTTGGGTCAAATTAAAAGATTAATTTAAATCAAATCTGCCAGGCTCATGAATAATTTGGGATCCCCTATTGATAAAAACAGTCTGAAACCTAAAAACCATCATCTCGCAAATGATCTTACTGGACTATTATGGCTGTACCATATACTAAATACTATTATTATTATGTTAATAAATTAATATATTAACTTGTCGTCAAAAAGCATTAGATTTCTAATTAGCAAGGACATTATAGCACAAATCTTTCACTATTATAGAGAAAGGAAAAACTGTTTTACCAATTTCTCCACTACTTATTATGGTTTTCCTATGTATACGCTGACACTAGCACTGCAGCACAGCTAGGTGCTGCAAGGAGTGAGAATATTAGCTGTTAAATTGTGAGAAAACAGTGCTTTAGTCAAGTTAGGTATAAACTTCAATGGAGTACTTATATGTGGAAAGAGTGTATTCCAGAGTTTTTATGTTGCTGAGGATGTCATGTATTACCTCTACCTGGTCTCTTTTTCTGTCTTTATTTTCTGTTTAAGTTATTACCATCTTCTCAGATGTCTTAAATAAGTGGCATATAGTTGAAAGTTTGCTGACAAGTTGAGAAAAAATATTTGGAATCAACTAAATGCTTTGAGAGTGGACCAAATTGAAAGAATAGGTGCATCAGTGCAACTAGCTAGCCTGTAGTTTTGCTATCTATTTATAAATGAGCTGTCTCAAGAGTTTTCTTCCCAGATTTGTAGCATCAGCAACAGTCTTGCTTCCATTGGTTTATTACAAGTGGTTTTAACTACAACATTCTCAGTCACATGATTCTGCAATGAGCAGCAGAACACTCTGACTGCAGCCCCTGTGGAAAAGTTGCCTTTCTGCATGCTTGCCACCAGCTTAATCCCTTTCTGGTGTCACACTGATTCCTGTGGTGCGAACATGGCTTAGGTCATTCATGTTTCCAGTCACCACGGCAACAATGGCTCACTGACTTGTCATTTGCTGTGCACCATGCCAGGCTGTGGATTGCCTAACCCTATTTCTCAGTCAGTCAGTAGTTCAAACAGTATGCATCAACAAACACTTCTGCCCAGTGACCTTCTCTTTATGGTTTCAGCCAAATTGCACAAAACAAGCTTTTTACCCCCAATGAACCGATTTTTCTCCCTTTGTGCCTGCGGTGTGCAGCTCTCACCTTAATTTACCCTTCAACTTCCCTCAGCCACACAAGCTTATTGCAGATGAAAAAACCCAGCACTTTATGATGATTACTCTGCTTCATCTGATTATTTTAACTTCTATATAACATAATGTCTCATTAAAGATCCTGAATCATGACAACCATTGGAGGAAATGGAGTGGTCAAAATTACTTTCATGCTTTCGAGTATCCGTTTGCTGCTTGAACCAGTAATTCAACTGTTTTGTGTCTGCTTTTAGTCTGACTG
Organism: Xiphophorus couchianus; assembly: GCF_001444195.1. NCBI lineage: Eukaryota > Metazoa > Chordata > Actinopteri > Cyprinodontiformes > Poeciliidae > Xiphophorus > Xiphophorus couchianus. Next base: position 10,469,054 of record NC_040242.1, on the reverse strand, counting down.
ATGATCAGTGGAGCACTCTGAAGGCATTTCACATTTATATTTTTGATATGGGTTAATTACATCTAATAAATCTTTGATTAATAAAGGCGTTAGTTCTGTTCAGAGTCGTTGCATGCATCAATGTGTATTTGCTGCCCTCTAGTGTAAAGACTCAAACATTTCAGAAACTAGAGAATCATCCAAATGCCTCGTTTCATCTACCTGTATGTAGACATTGCTGCTGAACTGCATACTTCCATGTGGAAACTTCAACTACAACATTAAGACTGTCACTGATACAAGTAAAAGATAATTCTATTTGTTGGGTATAACTTTAGCTAAGTTTTTTTTTTCCATTTTTAATTCTATTTAGTTTTGCAGGGCACACTTCATTCTTGCGTCTATCTCAGTTTTGATTATGAATGTTTTGCAATTAGTGAGACCATACATTTCCTAATGAACACACACCAGAGAAAGCTACGGTGCCTTGCCATGCTCCATAAACTAAATCAAGTGAAAAAAATATTTTCAAGATATACATGGTTTTTAAGACAATCTGAAGTGCTGTGTGCATTTGTATTCGCCATAGTAGACTTCACCTGCACGTAACTCAACCTCAGTATAAATTCAGTTATTGTATAAAATCTTCAGCGGTTTGTTACAGAACATCAGCGAACAAACAGCATCAAGGAAAACATCAGAGAGATCATATATAAAGTTGGGGAGAAGAATAAAGCTTATGAAGCAGTCTCTGAAATTTTAAATATATAATTGAACGCTGTTGAATCTATTATAAAAAATAATTAAGAAGACTATGCTGAAACAGCCATGCAAGGAACTGAGAGAGTTAATCAGAGTAGCTGTTGGGAGGCCCCTGGTAACTCTAGAAAAGCGCCAGATTGTTGACCGGAAAACTATTATTTATTCACTCTGCAACAAAGGAACCATTATTTGTTTAGGTGTGTTTGATAAAGACACCTAGCTTAGCTCTTACAACAAGCCAAGTCAGGGACAAATGAAACATGTAAAAGGACATGCTCTGGTCAAATGAAAACAAAATTAAACTTAGCCTATATCTAAAAATCACTGGTGATATCCCACTGAACACACCATAGACATGGTGAAATGTGTCGGTGATGGCAGTACTAAGAAGGCTTTTCTTCAGCAGTAATAGGGAATCTGAGAAGAGTTCTTGGGAAGAGTAATGGAGCTAGATGCATTGGAAGAAAAATTTGTTTCCTGAACAAAAGGTTCACCTAACCGCAAGACAATGACTGTAAGTATACAACCAAAGCAACAAAGAAATGGCTCAGATCAAACAATGTTCAAGTGTTGTGGCGAAACCTGAAAAATTATTTTTGCATATATTGTCCTTCCAATCTAATGGAGATTGAGCTGGTTGGCATAGTAAGATGGGCAACATTTTTCAGTCCAATGATGTAAAGTTGGTGGACACTTGAAACAAAAGTTAGCTGGTTAGGAGTTGGATAAAAGCAAAACTATCAGATAATGTATCGAGAAGCCAATGGAACTAATTTTAAAAAAATAATAATTGTTTTTACTTTCCATTTTTGGGTTATTTATGTTTTACCACATAAAATCTGAGTAATATCCATTAAAATGTATTGTTTTGAATGTGGCACAAAGCAAAAAGGTTCAAATGGAATAAGTACTTTTGCAAAGTACAGTACTTCTGAAAATGTAGTGTAAAGTCCAAAGACCGGCCATTAAAATACATCAAAAAGCAGACTGCAAAACAAGCTGAGTACTGCAGTACGACCTAAGACAATCTGTGCAGAAACCAGTAAGAAGCAAAGCTGTTCATCAGCTTTACTTCAAGTTCAGCATATCTATGGTTTTTGTAATTTGAAGCAGGAAAATAACAAAAAGCTCCATGTTTAAGCAATTTTATCTTATCTTCATTTTGAAGTAGAAAGTATTCAAAACTTTTGAGGATTTTTTAAAAACAAATTAACTAAAAAAAGAAAAAGAATTTTTAAAATTGCATAGCTAAAAGTAATATTTATGTGCAGTCCATTACACTGCAGTTGATTTTTGTGAACCAAATTATGCAACAACTACAACAATTTTTCCAGAGCCAGCGCTCTCCTGCAGCTACAGTAGGTAATAAAGCAACACTGTAAAACTTCCATGGAAGATTGCCTTACATTAAAGGTAAATATTTGCAATGCACAGAAGTAGATCCTATTTCTCCTTTCTAGCTAAACTAAAAGAAAAAATAAATATAAAGGACAGAAAATACATTTCTCACTTTTTATTTTCCATTGCACAGTAATCTCTATCTACAGAATTTCTAAATTTTGTGGCAGCAGATAAAGTCATAACATCCATGTGAAATTTGCATAAAACTGTACAAGAAAATTGGCTACAATGAGAAAAATACTGCACCCCACTGATGAGTTTTGAATCCGGGACAGAAGACGGTGTGTGGAAATACACAGGAGTCCCTCGAACTGTTTGAGTGTGTGGGTTGTACCAGGTAAGAATACTGCAGACTGTAACAAACCACACAGAAGCAGGTCGAAAACATAATAAAAAATAAATAAATAGCATGACCCAAATTAAAAAGACAAACACATATAGAAGAAAAAAAAGACAGGCTATTTTTCCTTTTTTTCTGCTAGCATCCACACTCCATACTGAACACAGAAAACCAGACATCCACCATAGCTGTGAAACAACTTGGTAATACATAACAGCTTTGTCTGAAAATTGAAGGCTATTTGCATACAGACTAAACATGTGTTTTAATAAGCCAGAATTTTGACATCATCTGCTGATCCTCTGACACATTCTATTTTTTCTGTGTTGGCAGCTCTGTTAACTGTAGTCTGACACTCAACCAGATTCACATTTTTTTTTTTTTTTTAACAAGGAGAGACTTGGACATGAGCTACCAGAAAACAATGTTAGTAATACGTAACTCAGATGGGCACAGACGTACAGACATCCAAACAAGCATTCACACATTTATAAACACCATACGTATTGTATGAGGTGAGCTGTGGCTCTGGACTGAATGGAACGGCATCAATGACTCACAGCTTGGTCCACTGAAACATTTAACTTTAGATAAAACATCACTTTTTGTACTTTTGAATAAATGGCATTCGATCGTAATTTCAACAACAAATGGCGATGGCGATAGAACTCCCAAGTTAAACTGTGTCTTTGTCCACTCTTCATATATGAACGTGTAATGTATCACAACACTTTTATAAGAAGTTCATTTATTTTAGTAGCTTAATTAAAAAAGCAAAACTCTTTATTTTTAGATTAATTCATTAAATAGTGTGGTATGTTTCAAGTGTTTATTTCTGTTCATTTTGGTGATTATGGGTTGCAGCTAATAAAAGCACAAAATTCAGTTTAATAGCAGTATGGAATACTGCACAAGCCAATTTTAAGGAAAATATTGTGTTAAGTCTTACACAATCATAAGGAAGACTGCTGACTTGGCAGTTATCCAGTAGACTGTCTCCGACGCTCTCCACCTTTTCTGGCTTTAGCTAAAGAAGCTAATGGCAGAAAAGGTAGTTGCTATTAAAAGTGGCTGTTCACCGAGGGCTGCCTTTAAACATGTTAAAGGTAAAATGGGTGGAAGGAAAAAGTGTGATTGAAAATGATGTACAAATAACAGGGATAACTGGATTTTTATGCAAAGTTTGTTCAAGAGTTTTGGGGAGACTAGACAGAATAACTGAACTTTGGTTACTTTTAGTAATGAGACATGATCATAAAAATGAACAGAAAAAAATATTTAAAATATATCACTCTGAACATTGAATAATGTGAGTTTCTCTTTCACTTAAATTACTGAAATAAATAAACTTTTCAATAATATTCTAAGTTATTGAAAAGTGAATATGTATGTCTGTCTGGGTGACCGCTGGTTCCAAACAATAACTCAATGGACAAGCTAAAGAAACTCTTTGGCGTCAGAAAAAATATGGCCTGTCTCCTCATTTGTTTCTTGTGCAACCTTAATGTTTACTTTCTAGTTGGTCTAAGATTGTCAAACTATTTACTTATATACAAATAAAGGTTAGATGCCTGACACACAGGAGATACACCACTTGGAGGGGCTTACTGCAAACACCACCAGAAACAAGCAAACAAAATATAATCAAGATGAACGTTTCCGACACTGAACTCAAGTCTCCTTTGTGAATAAATAAACATAGAAAACACAGAAAGTTATCTTACAAAGACAATGTAAATAATCTGAATTTGATTTCAAATTTTATCCTATTAAAATATCTATATATATATAATCATATTGTAGCAATGCTTTATGGCGACAATGCTTATGCTGTGAGCAGTAGTTTATCTTCTCCTGAATGGTGCCACATTTGTAAGGAAATACAGTCGTGGGGGAGCAGCAAAATTGAGTATATTGACTCTTGTTGGGAGCGTCTGGTTCCCTCGGTACTGACAATAAGGTGCTCAATACATTATCAAGAACATGCACAATGGAGTCTTAATGTGGATAATCATTCTAGGTCCAAAATATTCCTGCAGCATTTGGATAGTAGTCAGAGTGTAAATATACGCAGGGAACTCTATGTATATTGTTGGAGCAATAGGGTAATGGATGAGAGGATGGAGTGGCTAGCCTTTTGTGCCGACTCAAACCTCACTAAACACAACCAAACTGGCTGAGAGAAATGCTGGTTAAAGAATGGAATGTCGTCCTACAGAGGTAAATGACCGAGCTCGTGGCCAGCATGCACAATCACGCTGTTGTGGCTGATTGCAGTGCTTCCATGCACAGCTGGAGTGCATGTAAAATACAGTGGTGCTTGGTAAATAAATAAATTGTTCAGTTCTTAATATGTCTTGTTTCTCCAAAGTTTTGAATAAAATTGGTTGTCTCTCAGGGATGCATCCAAAATCTTCCATTATGCTGCTTAACCCACAAATGCATTTTTACTGAAGAAAATGTGGTACCTTGATGGGAAAAAAAAAAAAACAAAACATTTACCTGCTGTCTGATGTTTATTGCCAAGAAGCACTGCAATTATATATATAATTGGAGAAGCTTGTGACATCAAAGATAGACAGAAGTTGATAGTGTTTCTTTTCTGGACTGATGACTAGTGGGTCAAATGTTAAGATCCAATTCAATATAAAAAAATAAAGAAATGATAGCCTTGCTCTTCTCGTAGATTCCAGCCCTTTTCGAAAGAACAAAGTAATTTTGTGTCTTGTGACCATTTTCACACCTTTAGAAAAATAAGTTTTTGAATAATACAGAGCAGAAAACCCCAAGAAATATTAAACAGAGAAATGACACACACACACACACTGCCTCACGCCCACAAGCACACGCACTCTGTAACAGTTTAAAAGTCTAAGATACAGAGGAGAGTTTTGAGATCAAATAAGATGAGGAAATACCCGGCATACATCAGAGAGTAGCTTTAATCTTTGTGACTGCCCACATTGTTGCAGACTCTGCACGCTTCTCTTCCATCGGCTTGATGAGAAATCCCATTCTTTCATAATTGTCACTAAAGTACAAAAGTCTACAAGTGAATACAGCATTGCACATTTATTAGATCTATGTATAGATATATCGATTTATTTAGACTCCTTTTCTCTTACATGAATTCATTGTAACTTGGTTAAATATTAAGTCTTCTTTCAGCCATTATCTGTTGGTCTGAATATTGGCCAAGAGGGTACACAGAGGAGACAACAGTAAAAGGACGTTTGGCAAAATGAGAATGACTCCTCAGGCGCATGGACCAATCTGAGGCCTTGGAAGGGAGGTTTAACATGAACAAAAAGAAAAAAACCCAAAACAAAATAAAAAAAAATGTCACCACTTATGTATTACTTTCCTCTGAGGTTGCCCCTCTTTACCTCAGTTCCACCTTCACACTGAGGTAAGAACAGTATCCAACATTGTGCTAGGGAAAAAACTCCCAAATGTTTCCAGTGAAGAAGGCTCAGACGGACGGCTCGACGGACAGATGGCGGGGGGAGTCAGTGTGAGTCCAGATGAGCTGATGGAAGGTCAGTGAGATCGTTGTAACCACAGAGCTCTGCTCCTTGCCAGTGGCCCGTCAGAATTGGTACCATTTTTTGTCTTTGCATTTCAGCATCATCTGGAGAGAGGAGAAAAATGTCCAAGTGAGAAAATACAGTGAATGAAAAACAACATACAAACTGTTGGATGCAAATTTCCAAAGAAAATAAAAATGCTTTGTACACAAATCACATACATTCGTAGGTCATGATATGTGGCTCTATCCTGCCCTCTAGTGGGCAAATGAATAAAATTAGCATTTACCAAAAAATGCATTGTAAGAGAAGTAATTCCTACAATGCATAAATAACTTAAAGCTAAGTGCTTTAGCTTTAAGTAATTTAGTTTTCCCAAACGAACAGCAACGAAGAAAGAGCAAACTGTTTCATCAGTTAAGAAAACGTGTCTTAATGGTGAACATTAAGATGTTTTAGAATTTTTTTTAAATAAAATCTGATCCATCACATCAAACCTAGAAAATGTACTGCACATTCAAATAAGGCACCTGTTCACTGTTGTGAGATGTAAAATGCAACCGGACTCTAGTTTTTGATTTGGTTTTTCACAATTTTTGTGCATATTGTGCCACAACAAATTTGTTTCTATATTTATTAAGTTATATCAATAAATCAGCAAATTCTGGCCACACTAAAAAAAAAACCAACATGCTAAGTTCTTTTAAAGATTTTTTTTTTTTTTTACATGTTTTTATGAGAGATTTCACAACAAGTTATCTTTTTTTTATTAATATTATTTTTTTGAACACATTTTCTTACATCATGGGCATGTTTGGAAAAAGAATCTGCGCTGGCCATCATGGCAGCTGTCCTCTCCTCCAGTTCACCCAGTTTTTGGCCTCTTTCGTCCAGCGCTATCCGAGCACGTGCCAGATCTCCGACCACACCTGAAGCCGCTCCCTTCATCCCCTCGATGCCACCTGGGCCGGGGATGTGCTGGGCCAGACTTCGAGATGCCTTCCCAGCTGCTAGCTCACCAACTTAGTGAAGCAGGAACAGGGTAGAGGACGAAAAAGATTATGTTGAGTCTGATTGCACACATTTAAGAGGAGAACATTTTTATGACAACTCTGGCTTACATAGTTCTTCTCTGTCAAGCGATTGCGCTCCTCCTCCAAAGAAACCTTTAAAAAACCCTCTGTTTGGTGCCTCTGGTGTCTCTACTGGTGTAAAAAGTTCACCCAGCATCTCCTAAAATATAAAAAGCTCTGTAAGTTGGATTCATTTTAAAAAGTATATAACATCTTTCTTTTTTTGCATTTTATAAAGTTTGCAGACACAACTAACATAAGAGTTGGTTCAACACCAGGTAACCTGCCTGTAAATTTTCACAGGTTTCTTGACTGTAAGTTATCCTCTGAATCTCAGTAGGCGAGCAAAGGTACATGGCCTGGCCTAGGTTTGTGAAGCAGAACGTCCTGGCTATCCGCATGTCTGTCAAAGGTAGGTAGTTTACATCCATGAGTGGTCTCAGTCCCGGCACACTAGGAAGGAGGCACAGAAGCAATAGAAATTATTTGAAATGAATGGATTATTAATAATTGTCCCCACCGTATCCAGGCTTCCTCAGCATTCAGAACTGCAACAGTTGTCTGCATTCCTTAGGTTGTCTTAGTGAGAGTCCGTATTTTATGATTTAAACATGATAAAGGAGTTTCGTAACTGCCTGAAACCTTTAAGTCCCCTGAATGTCTGAGCATTCTTTATGCACTGACAATTTGGAGGAGACGCACATAATGACACAAACACAGTAACACAAAGAAACAGCTGGACGTCCTCGCTTTGTCCACACAGACACCCGTATGGACGGCTGTTCTGTCTGTCACTTAAGGGAACCGTGATTGATGAAAACGACCGTCACACTGATACACCCCTCCTCAATTACAACCCGTCACACGCTGCATAGAAATCCACCTGCTGTCTGAGTGGAGAGTTTCCAACCTTGACAAATTCATTAGCTACAACGTTGGATACAATGCTTTAGGATACGGTTTGTTGAATGTGGTACACATCGTCTGCGCAATGTGCACAATAAAAGTGCATCCTGGTAAGTCAGACAGATCATACCATGACATGTTCCATAAGAGAGGAAAGCCACAAATGTGCATGCCAGTAAAGCTGGCCATTCACAAAGTGTTGTATTCAAAGACGTTTGAAAATTGAGTGGAGAAAATGTGGTACCATCTGTAATTCACAGTAAAGGCATACTATCAAAAACTGATAAATTAAAGTTATACATATTAAACTTCTAAAACTAAAATTATTGAAAGCTGATGTGTGGGTTACATATTAAGACAGTAAAAAATATATATATATATATTTGAGTATATTGTAAGACTTTAACAAACCAATAAAACAGGTGGCTTCATGTCACCTCAGCTAATTATATCGTCTGTCCTGCCTTTTAGGTCAGTGTTTATGGTCAGTGTGGTGCTCAGTAGCACCTTGCTGTGATAATAGAAACCTGCTGGCCCTGTGGAACGGTGTGGATCTGAGTACTTGATGTAACAACTCAACAGCAGGAAACAACTGAGGTCATATGCCTCGTCCAATCTGTGAATGCTGTGGAGCTCAGGCTCCATGGCTGCAAAGTTGCAGTCTGGTCTTTCCAAATTACCAGTTTTATCCAAAGTAATAACAATAACAAATGTTATTTGTAAGTCAATAACATTTGTAAGTTATTGACTTACAAATTATATATGTTGATACAGGTTTAATGGTGTCTAATGAAAACAATTTGTTGTACAATCAGTTAATTAAAAATCAATTTGCAACTATTTTTCCATTTTGGCACTAAAGTATGCTAAAATTGGCATAACATTTAAATGGATTTAAGAGGTTGTTTAATTTGAAGAAAGATAAAAACTTTTAATGGAAAAGAAAAGTCAAATCCATTTAGAATGTTTAAATTAATTGTTTGATTAACAATCCTTGGTTGAACTCCTTACCTGAGGGTCATTATGTGGCCGTTGGCACAAAAACAAGCCACGCACACTGACTGGTTCATCTGTACGACGTCTGCCCGTAAGATGAAAGAAGCCTCTGTGATACTGTGTTTGTAGATGCAGGTCTGGGAAGGAAGTGAAATGACCTTGGCCTGCTTCTCAGAGCATACCACAGCAAACTGGCTCTCATTGAGCTCCTGTGAGCTGGAAGGTGAAACGGAGACGGGCCGCCGCTTTCGGATCTTCTCTCTTTCTTCACCATCAGCTGTGACGTTGGGCTCACACCACGTTTCAAATGCAGAAGGTACCAGGGAACCAGCAGAGTCCAGAAAAGCCATCCGCATGATGCTTCCCTTGAGCCGTACCAGCATACCTGTGAAAAGAAATAGTCTGTCAAGCTTCACACTCGGCATCTCTGCTGCTGGTCTTTTGTACCGTTTATCTTACAGTTTAACTCTAATGTAATTTAATAAATTCAATAAGAAACTATTTGAAGTTTACCAGTAGGCGAAATGATAATTGGCTGCAGTTGCCGCTGCTCCCCTGCAGGTGGCAAAGTGAGTGCCAGAACTAGTACAGTCCCCAGCGAGGTGCCAACATATAGACAGGGCGTCAAAGTGCAGTCTCCCTTCCGGGCAAAAGTCTCACAGAAGTGGAACGAGCTGATGGCCTCTCGGGCTTCCTTGTCGATGCTGGTGACGCTGGAGGAGCGGGAGCGGCTGAAAGAGTTGTCCCGGTGGTCTAATGGGTTGGCACCCCGCGGTGGGCACACGGACAGGAGGACAGTACGGAGAAAACAGAGAGAGGTAAAGCACCTGCAATGCAGCAACATCAACTTAATCTGTACATTGCCTTGCACAAGTATTAATTTTCTTGAACCTTTTCCACATTTTGTTACATCGCAATCCCAAACTCAACTTATTTTATAGGGATTTAATCTGACAGACTGACACAAAGTATTACTGTAAAGTGCAAGGAAATGATATATGGTTTTCAAAAATGTTTTTTAAAGTTTCTTTTACAATTGTAGCGTAAATTTATCTGAGTGTTGCAAGGGCTATTATAACAACTGAATATGCTTTTAATCCCAAAAAGTCCACCGAAACACTGGCTGTGTGTTTAACCGTGATTTACACTTCATCTCAGCTTTATTTTGTCTGGTGTGTTCCATATGTTCATTAATGTTTTATACAAACGTATGAGAGTGAAGCAGAGTCACAATTTTTAAATTTAGAGGTAAATAAATAAATTAAAAAACTTAATTGTTCAAATAGTTTTTTCTTCACCTTTACAATTATGTGCTACTTTATCTCAGTCAATCGCATGGAATCCCAACGAAATACATTTGAATTTGTAATGGAGCAAATAGTGGACAAAGTTCAAAGGATACGCACAATAAAATGAAACATGAGTGAAAAAGCAGATATCTATTGATAATGTTGACGTTTAAATTCTTAACTGAAAAGCTTCTCATATATGCTTTAGATTGGGAAAAGATTATTTTTACTTAAAATTTTCAAAAACATTTCAGTGTCTTATATTCTTTCCTTTTGTATATCAGGCACAAAGATATTTTATATCGAATCAGAAGTTTAATTATTTAAGTTAACTAGTGATCTGAAACTAAACAATGTGTTGAACATGACAAACAGCTGAATGTCCCTGGAAGTAAACATTTCCATTTTACCAACTGAAAACCATTTTAATGTAAAAAAAAAAAAAAAAAAAAAAAACAATCACACAGAGAAAAGAAATACACAAATAACACAGAAGAAAAAGAAAGCTGCAAAAGTTACAAAAAGCTCTGCAGTGAGAAGGGGTGAGCAGTTAGCACCACTGACCTTTTATGAAAACCCCAATATAGTTAAAAAAAAATAAAATAATAATATTTCAACAATTCGGTTCTGCTCAATACATTTTAATTACGGCCAGATCAGTGCTACTTTTGACACATGCAAACTCAGGAGAACATCTGCACAGCTTGCCAATTTTGAGACTAAAAACCAGAGAAATATACTCCACTGGACTGATGGAATGTGGCTGAGTCCAGTCAGAGCAATAAAATCATACTGCAAATCATATTTAAAAAATTGTTTGGAGACACGAAGTCAAGGCTTACCCAAGTCTGGCTTTAGCTCAGTAGGTAAGCTTAATTTCCGTGACATCTTTGCTGGAAAAAAGAGAACATCCCTCTTTACAAACACACATCTAAGCTATGACACGGTGCCATGCAAAGCCAAGTATCCAGCACTGGACAAGAATTGTGCACAATGCCGAGACACACCTAAAGAAAAAAAAGAAAAGCTGCGACATGTTCCAGGGAATTGGTTTACTGACAAGAGGAGCCAAAATGCTTTACATACAAAAGTTCTACGTAAAAACCAGTGACGTGCGGTCAGGGGAGGCAGGTGAGGCAGTGCCTCACCAGCCATCATGGAAAGAAAGAAAATATATAATCATAAAGTAATTTAAATTGTTATATTCATCCGGTGGTTTGTACTAAAAAATATTTATTTTTCATGTAGCTTCACCAATTTCGATTTTTATTTGTTCAAAATCGCTGAATTTTCTTATTTTCCCATTCAAATGCTTGGAAGCGATGCCGGTGAGGCAGCAGCGAGCTCTGCCTCACCTTGGATTGCGCAACCCCTGGCTCTGCGCTGGCTGCTAAGCGGAGAGAGCATGTTGCTGTACGGCGTCAATAAAATGGTTTAAACAAATTTAATATGTGAACTTATTTCCAATAATTTAGCTTATGTATATAATGTACAGTGCTTTTTGTCACCAACTGTGTTTGTGTAACGTGTTTCGTGTAATGAGCGATTATAAACGGCAGAGAACAGGTTCGAGGTGAGGCAGGCAGTTCTCTTGCCTCATGGCAGGGGGCGCTCAAGATCCCAGACGTTCGTCTTGTTCACTCCTCAACTGCCGAGTAAGTGACAGCGAGCTAGGCTAAACGATTCGGGAAGCAAGTCAAGTGCAGCGATAGATTATAATGGAGATAGTGATTTTTTTCCTCTCGCTTATCCCGACTTTCGACATGGATGACTACATTACAACACTAAAAAAGTTTTCTCAAGTGGACTTTCAATCGAAGCAGGAGATAATAACCAAAGGAAGACCAACGCCGGAGCTGAAAGGTTTGTATGTGTAAGGATGCAGAAGTGAAACATAACCTGTAAACTGCTGTCAATCTATGCATCTATTTGCAAATCTGATTCTGATGACGTCAGTGCCTCACCAGCTATGAACCTCACCGCACGTCACTGGTAAAAACATAGTGGCAACTCCTATATCTCGAAGGCATGCTGTGACAGAACACAAAAACAGGGGACCTGTAGTTGTACAAATACCTAAAGAGAAGAGTAGTAAGACAGACCAAAACTGCAAGGGCCATTCAGGACTGTCATGCTAAAGAAGCATGCAGCAAGAACCAGAAAGTAATAATAAAGAACATCAGAAATGGAAGAAGACAGTGATAGTGGAAAAAGGTGATTCAAGTTCACTGGAGTGGTTTTACAGCTAGTTAAATAATTTTTTAACATAACATTTTGTGGAAGTGAAAAACAAATGACAGTAAATAAAGGCTAGAAGCTGTTTCACTCTCTGCAGTAGAAAGAAGAAGGAAAAAGATGCACAAACCAGTTTTATCACTCACTCACTGAGATATAACATTCTCTACATATTGTTTGAAGCTTAGATGTGTCAGTAGTTGACATTAGTGCTTTAATAAATGACCACTCTATTCCAAAAAAGCAAAAGTGAAATCTATACCGCTACCCTAAGAACAAATGAGGTTGCACGTGTGTATGTTTAAGATCCTTTATAAATAAAAGAAACTAAATTAATTCTTTCACTTTTAGAGCTACCATGCTGGATCATAAAGCATCATCTCATTTATGCCTATTTGTATAGAATTTTAAGGCGCACCATACTTCTGAAACAATGTGATCAGGTGACGTCACTAAGTTTATTAAAATTTAATGTTTTTTTTATTTAGAATTAAAACTGGCAAATGGCTTTTTTGCTAGTTACAGTTTAGAGGCATGTACACAAGTATTTGCACAATCTGTACACAACATTAACATGTCAACATGTTTTGCATGCATATACTAAAAAAAACAAAAAACAAAAAAAACCTTACTAAATTTCATCTGCATTGTATGGTGCAATTATTATCAAGATTGTACATCACTCAACTCAGTCACAAAATTTGATTGTTCTAGTATAAATCTTTCTCGACAGGAACAGAGTTTCTACATTGCAGCCGTAAACTGATGGTAAGACATCTACGTATGATGTTTTGATAACACCTTCAACATAAGTAAGACAAGCACTTATTCAGCTTTAGAGTTTGGTAACGATCAGCAAATGAGGGGCGACAGAAGCACAGCACTGCAGGAGTTCCAAGTTGTGCTGCCAGATTGTGAATTACCAGTACTTGAGCGTTGTGCACCAACAGTGCAAGCGCAGGAAAGCTGGTGGGACTGTACACTTAGGAGTGGAAGTCATAAAGGACACAAGAGGACTGCTTACTCAGTGATGAGGGCCTAGATTAAACATGGAGTCAGACAGGAAGTGGAGGTCTCGCATCATGAAGGTAACCAACATTACTCCTCATAGGCCTGATTGCAGTTCCCAAGTCAGTACTGGTGGGGCGTGATGGTTTAAACCCAGTTTTACTCTGTCAGTGCAGGTGCGCCTATAACTTTAACTTTTAGGTAGACAAGTGGTCTTCTCAGCCCCATGCCAGAATTCATTCATACCTTGTCCAAGTACCTCACTTACCAATCCACTCTGTAGTATCAACAGGCGGTATACAGACCTGTTATTGCTCAATCTCGTGTGGCTGAACAACGCTTGTCCCTCGAAGGAAAACTGCATGAAGCCACATAGCTAGTTTGCATGACAGAGACTGGTTTCTTAACAGGATTAACCAGAAGATGAAGAACGGCCATGCAACACCACCAACACAATCCAGAAAAGCTATCACTCTTGGAAGGAAGAAGTTTCCTGTGTTGAGCCAGTTATGCCCCAGGCTTCACTCCTGATGTCTTCTGCCAATTTCTTTAAGTTTTAGCTTCAACTAACAAAAATATAATAGTCTGACATAATAGAGTTGCAATCTTCTATAAACTCATGTCTATCTCCTGGTGACAATGTTTCCAGTGGAGCAAATTGCTGCAGCGTTTCCTGTGTTTTGACAGAAGGTATCTAGTATTATTCTCGCAAAATATTTTAACGCAGTTCCAGTCAATCCAGTGTACATAAAACTTACAAAGTTTTTATTCTGTCCTAAAAACTTAGCACTTTAGCTTAAATGTCAAATATTTTCTAAGTCCTGTATTAGTAGTGCTCTGGGCACATTCCTCCCACGCTGACCGTTTCCTGGAAATGTCTGAGAGCAGCGCAGACCAGGTCACATCACACACACAGACAGAAAGGTATGTCAGTCAATCCAGTCCCTCTTAATTCAAACATCACTGCAACACATAGAAAACTCGGATTGAAACGCTCAGTTATTAAATTTAATATTGCAGATACTAAACAGTTAGATAATGAAATGATCTATAGGTCTATCCTTCAATATAAGGTTTAGGGCCATCTCAAATGTGACACTACAGTTGTTGCAGACTTTATTTTTACCATTGACCAAAACACTGGAGATAAATGAATACAAAGTTGGAACAATGATGAGCTCTGGGGTTTCATACCATATTATAAACAATCATATCAGGACAGACGGCAAACGCAAACACACTTACAGTCTGACACATGTGCTACATACAAGTAGCATGCAAGATGTGTATCATACAACTAAGTTGTCTCAAAGCAGTTGCAATGTCATCGTCATTCTAGGTCATCCTCTGCTCCAAGAACTTTCAGTTTTCTCAATGTTATGTATTTTTTGCATTTAAATATATAAAAAAGAATGGTAATACTATATTTGACGGGTTGTGAATAAGACTGTCATGACAGCATGACAAAACACCTGTCATGAACATGAGTAAGTCTTCATGAATATTTATGACTGTTGTCATAAAGTGTCATTCGGTAAATCATGTCACTTGTAATACAAAGTTGACATTATTCAAAATGTCTTTGTTATGACAACTTGACATTAACCAAGAAATCATGATCTGACATAAATTTGTTATAAAAGTATTACTGATTAAACTTTAGCTTTAATAACATAAAGCTACACAATTTTTCAAGTTTAATCAGTAATACTTTTATAACAAATTTATGTCAGATCATGATTTCTTGGTTAATGTCAAGTTGTCACAACAAAGACATTTTGAATAATGTCAATTTGTATTACAAGTGTCATGATTTACCGAATGACTGTTGAATATTTATGACAACAGTCAGAAATATTCATGAAGACTTACTCATGTTCATGACAGGTGTTATGTCATGTTTATGACAGTGTCATGACAGTCTTATTCACAACCTGTCAATTAAAGTGTTACCAAAAGAATTTGTTGTATAAAAACAAATTAAGCCATCCACTTATATTGAAATGCATACAGAACAAAAAGGTAGTGGAACAGAAGCTAACCTTGACATACTTTGAACATTTGTTTTTGTTTCCTTCACTTAAATTATTTATTCCAAGTAGTATTTGCTGACTATAAACACCAAGGACAGAGAAAGTGTATTCACAACAAAGAAAACAAACAAAAAACAAAACAGAGGTACCAAATTGGGACCATATTTGTCCTGCCAACAGAGCCTCTTATGGAAACTTTGGGCCAGTCTTACCTCCTCTACCACCTCCATTGTAGAACTGTTGAAGATTGCTGTGTGACATCAACACTTTTGGGATAAGGGGAGGGGGAGTAAAGTACAGTAAATGTACAGTTAGAAACAACTTCTTGAGTCAGTTTAGTTCTAATGGGCAAAGTATCATTTTTAACTCAATAGTTCTTTAGAATATCAGTTGCAGTATCTTTTATAAATAATATGTTTTTTATGTATTTGCTAAAACTGTCACTATGTTGAGTATAATATGACAAAGATAGTCTGTACAAAAAAAAAAAGAGTTCCTCTGCCTCACCACTGTGGTATTACAGCCAGAGAAGATTGATTTGTTTACAAATTATATGTCTCAAGTTCTGTGGTCAGGACATAGAGTTATAATAAATATGCTAAAAAAAATATTTTTATCTAAATTACCAACTGCAGCTTTAATTTCAGCTTTTCATATGGGCTTGTGCAGAAGTGAAAAATTTGTGTGAAAAACAAAATAAGGAAACGTATACATAAAGTTTAAATTTCTTTACGTTGTGTACTTATGTAATTTTTAATTCTTTTTGAGCAATTTAGAGAATAACTGTAATTTAAAAAAAAGCAATCCATGGTTTTAGCCCACCAGAAAACCCTGATACATTTCTTAAAAACAAAACAAAACTTGGGCTTAGACCAAATGACTATATAACTTATGCTGGAAAGCCCCTTATCTCTCTCTTCACCATAAATTATGCATAGCAGACTGATGTATCGTACTGTGGGGTCTGATGGCACCAGACATGGGGGTTGGAACTACAATCACACCTGGAAACAGCAGGCAGACTTAGAGACGTGATTTGTATCTGACCTTTAAATTTCATCATTTTATCGCACAGACGCCAAGCTACCCATAATGAGATGAAACTGGGCCATTTTGTTTTCCAAGGGTACCAGCAATGTAGATTATGTGAATGCAAACAGAGGAGCATCTCTGCAAACCAGAAATCTGTATTTTGTTACAGCTTATAAAATCTGCTTATGCATTTGGAGGGATAGATGTAGTAAACCCAGACAAAACTTAAGGATATTGACATAAAATCTAAGTTGAGACTTAATTTGGATATTCTTGAAAACAATTTAAATGCATCACAGCGCTTTTATTATTTTTTCCATAATTATGCCATTACGCAGGTACGTGTTGCAAAAATTATATTTCTCTAACTGAAACAAATAATGCAAATTCATAGGTTTCTCTTACACATTGTTAAATGTAAAGCTGCATTCACTTTGCAACTATCAACAGTCACACTAAGCTCATATATGCTACAAAGATTTACAGTTTCCAAAAATATGGAGATCTTTTAAATAAATTAGAATTTTGTCTGTTGGACTCTGAGAAGAGGTTAATGAATATGTGTGGAAATGGGAATATATTGTATGGACTAAAAAAATTGTGCTGAGGATGAGTGAAACTGACAGTAAAGCAATGATATAACAAAAATGTGCACCATAAAGTTCCGCTTTAATAAGCAACAATTGAGAATATTATTTTCTGAAAAACATCAAAAAAGACTGATGTTTAATAACTGTTGCCTCTGTCTACATTGTATAAAATAATGCATAATTTGGACTTGTGATGTTTGGACAAACCTGCTTCAACAGACACACTGAAGGACAGGTTACCTGAAGTTGGAGACTTGCAGCGGTCCTCTGACGTGGCTGAACACTCGTTAATGTCACACAAGCCTACAGCGGAGCAGATAAAACACAAATTGGAATCTTTATTTTGAAAATGTAAACAATAAATGTCAGCTCAAAAAATGCAATAAAAATAAGCAAAATATACAAATAGATGTGTAGTTTTCTGCTTTGAAAAGAATGGAGTTGTTTTCATTCAGTTTGAATGTTTATTTCTCTTTTTGCCACATACATGTTTCCGTGTGCAGTCATGCGCATGTGTGACATTGTCCTATGAGGCAGAAAGCTAGTCAGACCGCACTCCCTCTTGGCACACAAACACAGCTGGACGTCTGAATACAACACAAGCTCGCCAAGCCTCGACATGAACCAGCCTGGTGCCCATAGTGACTCCAGATGTATTTATACAAGCATATTTTTGCAACATTGTGAAAATGAGGATGAATAAATTCAATATTTCCAGTTTTCGATAGTTGTTTTCAATAGCAATTGATGATGAATCATTATCATAAGGTCATCACTCAGCATGTGTGCAGTCCTTGCATTTCATTTCAAATTTCATTTCATTTCAACTTGCTAATAAAACAAATGGGAATTAGGTTTCTAGTAGGCAATGTATCCGCACTGCTGTTGTTCAGCACATGATGGCAGTGTGTCGACACTGAATCCAGTTACATGTTGCAGATACTTTGGAGCTCAGGGAGAGTAAAAACATGCAATGAAAAGGTACAGAAGCAGAAATGTGGAGACCATAAACAAAAATGGAAAGGTCGAGTTGTGAGCACTGAGTTAAAATGCTTTGTCATATATAAGCCTAGCACACTAGAGTTGGATAGCATCAACTTACCTGGCCTTGCAAAAGTGTTCATAACACTTGCCCCATTTCTTGTTTTGTCATGTTACAGTCAGAAAATGATGCACTGAATGGTTTTGATTTCTACCAAATAAAAATCTAAAAGATGTGCTATTCATATAGTGACCCTCTGTCACTCTAATACCTTTAACTAAAAAATACACTGCAGCCTCAAAGATGGAAAAAAAAAATTTATTAAAACTGTCCTCTTAATTATAACTTAATGTCAATATTAATACAACAATTCCCTGAAGACCTCAGCGAGTTGTTAGAGAATATTAGTAAAAAAGCAGCATAACAAAGACCAGCAGACATAACAGGCAGGTCAAGGATTCAGCCGCAGAGCGGTTTTAAACCAGGGTTAGATAATGAAACAATATCTCAAACTTTGTACAGAACTCTGGGCACCATTCAATCCATCAGCCGAAAATAGAAAGAGAATGGCAGGTCTACCAAGACATGCCTGTCTGCGTATAACTACAGGTTCTGCAAAGAGAGCATTAATCAGAGAAGCAGTCAAGAGGGCCATGGTAACTCAAGAGGAGCTGAAGAGACTCGCAGCTTACATGAAGAATTTGTTGACAGAACAACCATTTGTCTTGCACTTAACAAATCTGACCTTGATGGGAAGAAAAAAAATGCTGAAAGAAAGCAATAGGGAACCTTTCGTATTTCAAGATATCTAGGAAGCGGGAAATGTGAAAGAAGGGTTTGCTAACAACTAATTTGCTTATAACCAAAATGCTGTATGAAGAAACCAAACTCTGGACTTCACTCTATAAACAATGTGAAACATTACATTTGCAGCATCATGGGGTAGAGTATTGCAGCTAAAAACACTGCAATAGTGTATGAAAACCTCTTTGTGGTCGCAAAAGTCACCGTTTAGCAGGATAACAATAATAAGCGTACAAACAAAAAATGGAATGGTTTGATCAAAGGATATTTCTGTGTCAGAACGGCCTAGTTAAATTCACATCTAAATTCAACTCGGGTTGATTTGTAAAACTTGAAAATGAATGTTCATAGAACTCATTTATGAAATCTGACTGAATGAGTAATTCTGCTAAAAGGAATGGGCATATATTTTAGTCTTGATGTATAAAACTGGTACACATCAAATGACAAACCTTCCCACTCCACAGTCCTAAGTATCTCTACTACATAAAATGTGTGGCTGTAACTTGAAACGATGTGAAAAAAATGATTGGGAATTAATTTTTTTTAGCAAGCCACCGTGGATGCAGTGTATGCGTGTCTCATATTTAGATAAGTTTACAGATTAGATCAGGGACTAAGCACCAGTGGTGAAGTTTTCGAGGCAATGACAAGTCATCATGCTTAATGACAAGCTAAACCTGTCATCTTAGAAAAAAAAAAAAAATGCAAATTTGAATTAATTTCCTTTGGGATTTTGTGTATTAATATAGCCACCAGTGAAAGGCTGAAAAGAACAGAATAATATTTCTACACGCTTAGATTTATTTTTTATTACAGTATGAGTTTGTTCAATATTTGTTTTAATAGTCATTTTGTCATTGCATCATCATATTTACCTTGATCTATAATTTTTATCATGACATTTATTTAAAAAAAGACTATTAGTGTGCCTCATAAAGTATTTTGGTTTCACTTATGTTTTTATGCATCATTTTGTTTAAGCTTCAGGTACACCGTTCATGCACTTCTCAAAAAATAAAGGGGACCCTAAAATATCATCATAGATTGAAATGAACAGAATGTTGAAAATCTCTATTACATTATACTTTGAACATGCATTTGGAATAACAAAACTGATCAATGTGAAATAAAATCATTATCCTATGGTGTTTTGGGATCGGCCTGAAGTTGAAATTCCTCAAAATAAGTCAGACTTGGGTTGTGTGTGACCTTCCTGTGCTTATAGGACTTTCCTATAATTTATGGGCATGTTCCTGATGAAGTGACAGATGTTCCCTTGGCGGATCTCCTCCCTGATCTGGATTAAAGCATCGGTCAGGTCCTGGACAGTCTGTGCTGAAATGTGGTGTTGGTGGATGGAATGAGAAAACATGTGCTCCATTTGATTCAGATCTGAGGAATGTACAGGGCAAACCACAGCATCAATACCTTCAACTTACAGGGACTGCTGAAACACATCAGTCAAATGAGGCCTGGCATTTTCAGGAACTGAGGGCCCACTGCACCAGCATACGGTCTCACAATGAATACAAGAATCTTCTCCCGGTACCTTATGGTAGCCCGGGCATGTCTGGCTAGCACATGGAGGACTGTGCAGCCCTCCAAAGAAATGCCTCCCGACACCATTACTGACCCACTGCCAAACTGGTCATGCTGGAGGACGTTGCAGGCAGAATAAGATTCTCCATGGCGTCTCCAGACTCTGTCACGCCTGTCACGTGCTCAGCGTGAACCTGCTCTCATCCGTGAAGAAAACAGTGTGTCAGTGATGAATCTGCCAATATTGGTGTTCTCTAGCAAATGCCAATGGCTCTGCTCGGTAATGGCTTGTAATCAAGGACTCCCCTTGTGGACGTCAGACTTTCATGCCACCCTTATGGAGTCTGTCTCTGACAGTTTAAACAAAACATGCACATAGTGGTCTGCTGGAGACCATTTTGCAGGGCCCTGGCAGAGCTCCTCCTGCTCCTACTTGCACAAAGGAAGCTGTCCTGCTGCTGGGATGTTGCCCTCCTATGGCTCCCTTTCCTGGTCCACTGGCCTGTCTCCCCGTACCTCTGCCATGCTTTGGACACTGTACTGACAGACACTTCAAAGCCTTATAGCACATCACTTTGATGTGGATTGTGCAACATGCAAACATGACCAAGATGTCAGCCAGAAAGAATGAGACAGCCTGACAACCACTCCTTGTATAGGAGTTGTCTTGTTAATTGCCTTCACCTGTTGTCTGTTCCATTTACACAACAGCAGGTGAACTTGTTTCACATCGAGTGCTGATTGCTAGCTGGGCAGCTTGATTTTATTTACAGACTGTGTTATTTAGGTGTTCCTTCATTTTTTGAGCAATGTTCTATTTCTACATGTGGTGCCAGTCATTTAGTGTCTCATGGAAAAAAAACAACAACCTCTGTTTAAAGATCTAAAATCTTAATTTAGGTTGGTTGCAGAAATTTTTCCAAACTTTTCATCTTTCACATGTCTTCTTTGTCCTTTACCTCCCGAAGGCTGCCGTGTTTTTCTTGGCGACCGAGGCTGTCTCTGGTAAGGATCATTGGATCCATAAAGCTCCACTGTTCCCAGATTGAGAACTACCGTTTTCTGGATGTAGTCCACCACTGTCAGGCCGTTACTGTTGCCAAACACCAATCTAGGGAGCAATTGAAGCAAAGATGGAGGGAGTGGACGAAGCACAAGGGCAAGAAATTTAAGAAACAAGGATAAAAACACATAGATTAGAAACAAAGTTATCGACTCATCAGCCGGGTTAAAATGCACAGTACACTTAAGATTCTATGAAGAAAAAACATATACATATTAGAAACTATGCATCATTTTCCATATACATTTCAGTTGTTCGCAACTTTATGTTGATCAGTCGCATGAAATGCCTGTAAAAAAGGCTAATGTTTGAGGTTGCAAAGGGACAAAAAAATACGACTAGTTTTATCAGGCAATATAATAGCATAGAACGTTTGTTAATATCAAACAAAACCTCTAGATAAAGACGAAACAGATTCCAGTGTTCTTACAAACTCTCTGTGTATCCACTTACAGGCCATAGGAGGAATTCATCGCCAGACTTGTGATCTGCTGAGGAGGCTCTCCACTCACCCACACTGACTGGACCACCAAATCCACCTGGTAGCCTGGAGACTGCTTCAAAGGAGAACTTCGCACTCTGTAGAAGAGACAGAAAAAAAAGGAATGAGAAAAAGGCAAAAGAAGAGCACAAAAACAAGAGAAGTACAAGTGGTGCAGCTGGATATGTGTAGCAGATGAAGCTCTGTGTGAGAGGAGTAGATGGGGGTTTGTGGCTGAGAATGCTTGAAGCCTCTGAATAACTCTGTGCAGCTGTGCTTGAGGCTGAAAGCAAGACTTGTGTGTGTTCATGTGCATGCAAGTGCTCCTACTTCTTTCATGTGAGCCCTTTTCTATGCACGTCTGTCTCGTACTTAAGGCAGGGTATGTTGCCTCCGTCAGAGTTGTTGCTGCTGGTAGAAGGGTGTGAAGGTGGGCCGCTGGTCTGAGGGGAGGCACCAGGGGTGGGATGTGCCGATGTTTGTTCGCCACCTCCACCATCTGGAGACTCTGTTTCGTTCAGCTCGTACTGCATTCGCACCTCTAGTAACTGCAAACACACACAGATGTGCACAGAAAGACAGCAGAGATGAGAATATATTAGCAAATCTCAGGGTTCCTATGCATTTTCAATTTTATTTTCTGTCAAATTTCATTCTTTTTTTTATGATGGGGGTTTTGAAATTTACAGATTAACATATAAAGTGTTTTCTGGTACTGTAGATACCACATTTATACTGTGTCTTGCAAAATTATACATACACAGCAACCTTTTCTCACTTTGACAGAGCTCTGTATACTTGGATCCCCCAAAGATTATGTGCTATTTAATCTGTATAAAAGTAAGACTTCATAAAATTGCTAACTTAACTGCAGATGCATTTATTGGTCTTTAATAGATCAATAAACATGGCTGGCAGGTCAGAGCACATCTTTAAATAATTTCCCTGCTGGGATGAATAAAGTAATTCTATTCTATTTAAAGCTACTAAAACATGAATGCCCGTCTAAAGTAAGAGGGCATGGGAAGTTTTAGTCAGAGAAACAGCCAAGAGGCCCTTCATAACTCTGAAGGAGCTGCAGAGATCCACAGCTCAGGTGGGAGATAATCTGTCAACGGGACTATTTATTGGTCATACACTCCAAAAATCTGCCCCTTATAAAGGCCCTGGACGAGGTAAACCAGTCTAGAAAGGAAGCCATAAGAAGTCCTATTGTTTGCCACAAGCTATTTTAGAGTGTGAAAAGGCAAACATAAAGGAAATGCTCTAGTCAGATAACATCATAACTGACTGACAGCACCTACAATGCTAGGTGTGGTGAAAAATTGATGGGTAAGAATGGCCTAGTCAAAGTTCAGACCTAAATCCAATTGAGACTCTATGGCAAGGTTTGAAAACTGTTGTTTACAGGTTCTGCCCATCCACAATGACTAAGCTTGAGCTATTTTCCAAAGAAGAATTGGCAACAATTTTAGGCATGGCTTAGACTGTGAAGGTGCCAGAGCTAAAATTGCAGCTCAAGTTGGCTCTACATCATAAACACTTCAGAAGGCCGAAGACCAATGCAAGCTTTTCAGAAATATAAACAGAATTTTATTTTAGTGGGGATAATACATTGTACAGCAAATGCAGCTGATAAGCTGCACAGATTTTATAGCTATAGGTAATTTTCCACTTTTGTCAGAAGCTGTTTTTTTTTTGTTTTACTTTTTCTACTTTCAATTTAATTTGCAAATTTATTAAAATTTCATTTTCCTTCAACTGCAAAATTAAGGGGCTACTATGAGTTGCACTATATAAAATTAAAATAAACAGCAGCAAAGTGTAAATGTGACAAAATGTGGAGACATTCACACATGGCTTTGTATGGCAGCACCAATTACTGTTGCCAACAATCCAACAATATCCAGCAACAGGATAATGTGATGATGAATGACATCTGCATGCATTCAGACAGTCGTCTCTGATCAAATGGATTTGTCAGTGATGGGTCTGCATGTGTGTGGGCAGACTGAAAGTCAAAGAGGTCCTCTAATACTGAAATACTTTATTCCTTCTAAGTCCCACTCCAGGCTACCCCTTTGCAACCTCCGCCTTCGCAAAGATACACACAGCTCCTGAGCTCAAACACAATGCCGATAAGCTTTTCTCCTTGGCATTCTGTCAGCCTCATTAGCCCCATTGACATGTGGGAGTTTAGAGTGATCAGTGCCCTTCTTCAGATTCTCTCCCTCTCTCTGCTCTCTTCTTCACTCCTACAAGGTTGTATAGAAGTTTGGCCTTATGCAAAAAACAAATAAACAAAACAAAACAAAAAAAAAAAACACTTTTCCAGCAATATCCTCATATCTAGCCCTGATTCCACACTGCAGCATTTGTGAGGTGGGAGAAGAGTGTGTAAGTTTGATCAGGCTCTTTAAATTCATGAATGCTTTTTGAGGGTTTTAAATATTTATGACAAACAGTTCTGAACTTAAAAAAAAAGAGGGCATCAGTGAGATGCATCACAGCACTGCCCACACACTGTGATTGAAAAGAGCCAGGTGCAGCAACAGCACAGAGAATGGATTTAACTGCATTTGTTTTTATTCAGCTAAACACAGACTCCCACTGCACTGCCATTAACACTTAGGTTGCTATCAAAGAAGATTATAACGTTGCTTTAGCTTTGCTTGCTTCACTGCTGTCTGTTGGCATGGCAACCTTACTGCCTCTGAGTGTGTGTGTGTATTGTTTATATGCCTAAGCGTCTTAAATCGGGACAGGGACTGAGAGTCGAAAGCAAATCACAAGAAAACAAGGGTTGTGTTTGGTGATGGAGATTGTTTCAATTACCTTGTTTTGCTGAACACGGGTTTTCATTTTTTTGTTTTTTTTCCAGAAAATCAAAACTTTTCAAGACTCAGCTTTGCAGATCTTTTTGTCATTTATGTGCATTTCCAAATATAGAAGACTCAAGTTCTGCATGAATTTATGACAAACATATCTATGATGAGAAGGATTTAAATATTGATCTTGACAAAACAAAAAGTGGGAGAAGGAAAGAAAGAAGGAAGACATGGAAATAATGGAACTGATAATCCAATTCTTTTTCAAACTGTGTAGGAACTCTGTTGTGTCTGCGTACTTGCACTGCTACAACTGACTTTTTGAAAAGCAGAAAGCAACATTTAAAATAAAGGCAACAACTGGAACCCACCTGCACCACCTCAGTAGTTACTTCGAGCTTGCTGAAGCGGTAGATGATAACATTGGCTGACACTCCGGCCACACAGAGCATCCTGCTCTCAGGGCACCAGGCCATAATCTGAATGGCAAAGGGATCTTCGTCCGACACCTCAGTGCTGCCCTTGTCTTCCTTGGATCGGTTCCTGTCAAAAACCTTTGCCGTTTTTAGCTTATAGAGCACCTGGAGCATTACTGAAAAGGCCAAGAAAAAAAACATATAAGTTGCAGTGTCAGAAAGATAAAGACTCAGAACTGAACGAGGGCTTTATTCACTATATTCAATTCTGTGAGAACAAACCAAAAATAATCTATAACATCGAATATCTTAGATGTTCTCTCAACATCTAATGTACCAAAACAAAATTTTGGTACATTTTGGCTCAAATGTACCAAAATGTACAAACTTTTGGTACATTTGAGCCAAAATCTACCTCTTTGACTCAAAGTTTGGAAAAAGTTCTATTTTAACAAAATGATATTCTAAAAAATAAACAGAAAGCACGATGCTCAGATTAACAGTGGGAATGACGTACTTGCAGAAGCATCCCAGAACTTCACTGTTCCATCAGCATGACTGGAATAAAAAAAAAAAAAAAGACATTTTGTGGAAGAATAACAGGAAGAAAGTCAATACTGACAATCACAAAAACTCTAGCTAGAGGTTTGCCACAAATTGATAGGAGACAGGACCACTATCTGTAAGAAAGTGATCTGGTGAGATGAGGCTGAAACCAAACCTTTTGGCCTACATACAGAATAACGTGTGTGGTGGAAAAATAATGTGGCATATCATCCTAAGCATTTTTTTCCTATTTTAAAACATGATGCTGGCAGCCTTATGTTGTGAGGGTTGCTTTTTGTAAAACAGGAACATGGATGTTTTTTGCAGTTGAGTTTACTGTTGGAGCTAAATGCAGGGTAGTCCCTGAGTGAAACCTGTTGCAAAAGAGAGCGAGCGGGGGGAGGTTAATCTTTCCACAAGACAACTAAACATCTGTCCAGACCAACAATGGAATGATTAGATCACTGTATGTCAGAATGGTCAAATCCAGACCAACCAAAAATTTCACTGTGAATATGAGGCAATACTTTAGAAGCTTTATGCTGGAATGAAAGAAAGAAAAAAAAGTAATAAAAATAAGCATTCTGTCCTGTTTGAGATTTAAGGTTGTAATGAAAATAGAAATAAGAATTTATTGTTTGTCACTGTACATATGTACTATGAGATTAAATGTGATGAAAATGTGTAAAAAGGTTCATGGCATATTATTATTTTTTTCTTTCAATTTCACAAATGTTAATGTGGTTTGATTCATTGATTTTCATTCATTTATCCAGCCAGTCATAGAGGTGAACAGAAAGGAATAAGAGAAGAGTTCTTAGTGTCACCTGTGCAGTGTGACTGATCTGTTAGAAAACCCTGCTTCTGCTGAACGCATAAAAAAAAAATCTAACTTAGGAGGCCGCTGCGAAGGAAAATGTAAAAATCGTTCTTACTGAGTTGACCTAAAGAGTGCAGTTAAGGTGGACAATAATCGCAGCATCTCGTCAGTGACGGTGCTTTTCATCTTACCCGGTGATGATGATCTCGGAGTAGCTCTGTGTGCCCTGTCCCCAGTTTCCACCACTAATAGGCCACTCCTTGATGAAGAGAGGACACACACATTAGTTAACAGGTATGTCAATGAACAGCTGTCGCTGTACAAGCTACTTCTGCACAGAGATGTCATGATGAACGTCTCCATGTGTGAATTTACAGATGGTAACACGCAGCGAGTCTTTCGGCATCTCTCACAGTGTGTCTTGCAATAACACATTATGCACCTCTGTGAGAGATTGTGTGTGTGTCAGTGGGGGGTCAGGCTCTCAAGTCTTCGACACATACAAAGGTCACCAGTATGACTCATAGTGATCTTCATATGAGAAGGCCCCCCTGCAGCTCAGTGAAGCTTTTCTTCAGCAGAAAAAAAAATGAAGAAGAGGGTAGGCTGCCAGTTCAGGTCAGTGCATTCTGACATTTCCAACAGAAAGCCAAACAAGGCGACAAGGAAAAGAACATAAGCATACATAATGGCTGAAAGAGCAGGAGGGGGGTCTGTCTGGTATGATATAAGAAAGGAAGAAGAGAATGAGAGGAGACTGGAGGTGTGCAGAAAGAAAACTAGAATTGCTGAGCAGTAGTAGATTTATGCATATCTTGCTTTATGACGAAATTAATTAATATTACTTTAGTTATAATTAAATTGTTGAGATTTTGTTGGAGTTCAATTTGTAGTTACATAAAACTGCCCTTTATCCTTGCAACTTTATTGTTTTTGGAGTATGGCATAAAGGTTAGAGGGTGTTTCTTAAAAAATAATTTACATACATAATTTGTATATTATGAGTCAGTAAGGTATAAAGGGTAAAAATTAAAATCAGCACATTTTATAACTCCCTGGTTTGAAATAAAGTCTAAACTGCTACATCTATGAGTCTAAAATATTAACTGAGCGATGTAAATAGGTACATTTTTTCAATACTTGCTGATTACAACTAGACACAGTATAAAAATTGTAATTGGAAAACGTGATAAAACAAATTATTCTGTTCATTCTGGTTCAATTATTTTTCTCTAAATATATCAAATCCTTAATGAATTTTTTTTGTATTTACTCAGGTTTTCTTTGACTCCTAGTAAAATATGTCTCATGATCTGAAACAGTAAAGTGTGACAAAAAAAGAAAGTATACTGTATGTATAAGCAAATATAAAGGGGATAAGTGTCTTAAAGTCACTGTAAATGCTGCTTTACTGATTCATACAATATAAACGTACTGATTATACCGAGAATGAAAATGCATGTCCTGCAGATGTGTTGCCCACAGGATCTCTGTGATTTATTTTCCTTCTCTGAGGAGGCTTTTACAGTTATGTTTTTCCTTCTTCTCTTTGATATTGAACAAAGAAAGAGGCCTTTATCAATGAGATGTGGTAGCTGTTCTTTACGGTACCTTTTTGCTGTAACCCTGTCGCTTTTGCCGCGAACCAACAGAGTAAAGTGCAGGAATCAGGTCCACAGGGCAGTCGGCAAAGTACTCACAGCAGGTCACAGGAGACTCGTGGATCGTTAGAGGATATGGGTTCTCGAATATGGGGTAACTGTTAACAAGAATGGAACAAACACTGATCACACAACTTGTTATGCATGAAGTGTTTCCACATTAACAGAAGTGGTAAATGCTTGCTTTATGTACATTACATTTTGGAATATGACAAGAAAAAAGAACAATAAATGGAAACAGAGATTCTCCCAGGTCAACTTTAGTGGTTAAAGCAGCGTTAACTAATGTAGTTAAGAAAGTAAGACTTACCCATTTTGTGCAAGGTCGATCACCACTAAATCTTTTTCTAACAGGACCACCACAGCATAAGGCTCCTGAAAATCTGTAAAAGTTAACAGATATAATCATTTATTAAACACTTGGGAGAACTCCCCTGATTCTTACAAACCACATAAAAAAATTGTCATAGAAAATTCAAACTGGATCAGTCTGTGTTTTATCTGGATAACCCGTCTTGAAAAGAGTTTCAGAAATTTTGATTATAGATTTTTATGAAAACATGTAATCTATGGACAATTCACAGGCCCAACATTATAGCTAATATACCGGCACCCCATTCAAGCTTGTTTTTGTAGTGAATGTATGCAAATATTTAATCTTTAGAGACAACAGCGATCACTAAGCTGTTCCTTGCTGACAGCTGCTTAATGACATCAGCCTAGAGTTATGAGCCTATTTTTAGGGGACCTTGAAAAAGTTTATTTTTTCCTTTTTTTCTTATAAAGGAATAAAAGCACAAACCTGTCTTTTTAGCATTAAGTTGCTTTTTGGCTTCAAGCTTTCTCTAAACCTTATAATAAATTGGTAACACTTTATTTGAAGGGGTGTCCATAAGACTGACATAAACTATCATAAACATGACATAACACCTGTCATGAACATGCAAAGGTGCACTAAAGGTTGCATTAAAAGTTCATTAAAAGTGTAAATTTTGCATGAATCAGTAAATAATGTTACTTTTAATGCAAAGCTCCATTAAAACTTGCATTAAAAGTCAATTAAATGCATCAACTTTGCATTAAAAAAGTCATTATTCACCAAATGACACTTCATACAATAGTCTTAAGCATTCCTTTAGACTCCTACATATTCATGACAGGTGTTGTGTCATGTGCAAGACAGTGTCATGTCAGTCTTATACAGGTAAGCTTCTAATAAAGTGTTACCTTCAAATCTAAGTAGTATTGCATTGTAGGTTCATTTTCATCATAGGTACATCTGCTTGTTACACTGGAATGTCTGAAATGGAGGTAGCTTTACAAACATTTCCACTTAAAAAAGTAAGTGGAAATCCAAAGATACTGGGTTTCCATATTTTCTGAAGTATAACATTGATAATGATTGTCATCCTGGAATTAGTTCAAGTTATACATGTTATATAAAAAAAGGTAAATCAGACAAGTAAAAAGTATAAAATAGGAATGTTCTGAGTGGCTTGATCAAGGTTGCAGTCCAACAAAAAACATTTTTAAATGTTTGTTTTTGAACTTCTTGTACTTCTTTGGAATTATATGCAAATTTCATCCATAATATTACCAAAAACCTGTGTGGTTGTTTATAAAATTTCCATGTTCATAATATGAAAAATGTTAGAAAGGCTATGCAAATCAGTTTGAAGACAAGAGAAGGCCATTCCTGACAATATAAGTGTTTTAATTTAAAAGTGAACTTTTTCTGTAATTCTTATCTGAATGTAAAATGAGTTATGGTACCAACAAAATGATCAATGAGTCAAAACAGAAGTAACATGCTTCTGCAAATTGCTCTGCATGAAGAAATAATGTCAACAGGAGCAAAATTTAAACTGATTAAAGACTGGCTGAAGGTTTTGAGTCAGATATATTCAGGAATAAATGACAATTTTTTAGATTTTAGTTGAGTTCTCATCAGAGCACATTAAATTTGGTTAATAGAGCAATGTTTTAATGCTGACCTGTTTGGCTGTGCAAGGAGAATATTAATGAATATTTACAGGATCAGAGTGACACATGAACATCAACAACAACAAAAAAAAACTATGTTAATGACTATTGGGCCATGCCAGAAGAAACATGTCTTTTGTATGCGTATAAATGCATGGGACTGTGGAAGCCATTTATTTTCACCCTCCAGTGTTATTACATTTAGGAATACTGCATGTTCTGAAGCCAATTGTTGTACCGTATAAACAGATGCTGCAATTTAATGAGGATTTAAGTGCACACAATCATACACTATCAGCAGACATGTCTCGTGCAGCAACAGAAACCCAGTTGTGACCATCACCAGATAAAAAGCAGTGGATGGTGCTATCAGGTTCCCAGCGATTTAATGAACTGTTACATAATCTACTAATCCTCCCTCAAACTGTACATGTGGCACATTACATAGCAGCAGAGATTACACCCAGGATTACACACATTCAGCACCCCATGTCGTTTAGCAAAGGCTGGACTTGTTTAAACTGTTGACGCACCAGCATTGGAAAGAAGATCATTTAATTCTGATGGAAGCCTTTTATGTACGAAGGTATGAAATTAAAATGTAATGTAATATTTTGTTGTTCAGATAATGAAAGAGAGGTAGAATCCATTCCGTTGGGAAATTTATTGCAAAAAGCAGTAACACAACGCTACAAGCAATCTGACATAATTAAAAAAGGATTGAAGTATGTGTGTGTGTTTGAATCCACAAGGAGCATGAAAATACTGCTTACAGATGTGCCGAAAGTTTGCCAATTTTGACCAAAACTTACCATTAGGATATGGTGTCTCACATAGCGTGAGGAAGTCTACGATAGGATAATCCATCTCCAACACAGCAATACTCTTTCCATGCATAACTGTCAGACATGGCCTCCGTCCCACCGTGTCGTAGGACAGACCACCAGAGAATATAATGAAAGGGTCCCTGGATATTATAAGAAGAAGCATAGTAACAATATTTCAACAAAATATTGCAACAGTTTGAATATATGTTAATCATGATGCCTGTATCAAGATGTACCAATATTTTTAATAAATCAATACATTTATAGATCCCAATCTAAGTGCAGAGCCAACTAGTTTCTCACTCTATAACTAGCATAGAGTAACTGCTATGCCTTTACCCCACCTGTTGCGGCACGTTGCTGCTCAGCTGGTTGAAAGAAAGCTGCTACACGTTTTCTATGTTTGCAACAATAATGGATGGAAATATTTCCCTTAGGAAAAACCACAATCATGTTGTGAAAGCTACTGAGCAAACCTTGTCACTCTTGTTAAGGTAAGTGCATTTTTAAAACTGACCAGCTATTCCTGATATGTCTGTCCAGAGGTTTTCTGCAAGATTGTCAATAACATTAGTCACCTTAATAATAGGTAATTAAAAAAAACTTCAGGTTATAGTGAAAATCTCAAATATAAATACATAGACAAATAGAGGTTTAAGTATTTTAAACATTGCATATTTAACAAACTGGGTACATATTATTAAAGTCACACTGCTGCACTGTGCCATAATTGGTTTAGCTAAAGAGAAACATATTTTTTTCAAAAACTTTATTCTATAAAACTTTACTAAGCTGGCAAATTCAGCTTAGTAGCTTTTAACCCATGTTAATGAACTTGCTGTGTTATTTGTCAACTGTGTACACTATTTTTGAAAAAAAATTCTTGTATGTAAGAGGGAGCCTACCCATTTCTCGTTGTTTTATATTCCACTTTAAGAATGGGTTTACACGGCTCTGGCTTCTTTCCATCCTTGGGCTGTTTTCCTAAAATAGAACAAACAGAAGTTACTTTACTTTGCCCGTTGCTTTCTCTTCTCCTCCTCTCTTCGTGTTTCTCGTCATTTAATTTTCCCCCTGAAGCAACACTTAAAACGCTGGGCTGAACAGTCGTAACAGCAACAGAAGACTTCTACAA
This sequence comes from Xiphophorus couchianus, assembly GCF_001444195.1. NCBI lineage: Eukaryota > Metazoa > Chordata > Actinopteri > Cyprinodontiformes > Poeciliidae > Xiphophorus > Xiphophorus couchianus. The sequence continues at coordinate 10,436,795 of NC_040242.1, read as the reverse complement.
CAGAGGAGAGGAAGACAACGATGGATATTTGCAGAGGTCTGATGTTTGTTGGTGGTTCTGCCGAAACAATCAATTTAAACCTCAGGGGTTTTCGAGTGTATAGGAAATTCAAATGTATTTAGATTTTTTTATAACGATAAGACATTGAACATAATGACTCCTGATGTTTCAAGGTGATCCCTCCTGCAGGGTGTACAGAGCAAATCTGTTTAAAATAAAGAACACTTTTAATAACGGATATCAAAAAAGACAATTAAGGGGAGACTTAAAAGCCTTACTTAAATCAGTCAAAGGAATTTGCATAATTGCCCATTAAATACCAAAGTAATTACGTATGAAGCAGTGAGGGAAACAACTAATTAAAAAGCTGGTGTGGTGAAATCCTTTCTGCATTTCCTTGCATACAAAAACAGCTTGAAAAGTCTAACTTTTTCCCTTTGGTTTAATTACTGCCTTTGTTCTCATCTAGACTCTCTTGCTCTCCGACTTGTTGACACTCTCACACAATCTGCCCCTTTTGCTGAGGTCCAGAAACTGTCAAGGTGTTCTGTGTGAATATGTGATGCAGGGAGGCAGAGAGGTATGAAGTGAAACATCTTCACACGAGTAGAACGACATAAACAGAGCCACAGCAATAGATTGCATGTATTAAGGTACGAGCTACAGCGAAGAGAGGCAGATTATAACCGAGCTGACAACAGAACCTCTAATTGAAACTGCAAGGGAATCATGAGCAGACAAATACGTGGAGGAATGCTTTCAGTGAGAATGCATCTAACAAAATGCATGATGCATGTTTAATGGACAGCTTGGATTTTGAAAGAAAGAAAAAGAACAAAATCAATGACTATGTCCATTTTTAACCAAAGGGGTATTATTTTTTTTAGACAAAATAGATTAAATAAATAGATATGTTTGAAAAATAGGATATATTTAGACAATTTTGTAAAAATGTTAAAATATCTTAATACAGCAAGTTCTATGAATAAGTTGTGTACATCATTTCCGAAGTTAAACAACAAGTAATCAGGACCATCAAGGTTTTCAGATGTGGGGAGCCTAAATTAAAAAAAATAATAATAATATTTTTATGACAATGCCTTTTAGCATTATTTTAAAGTAATGAGATATTCTTCTCTAGGATAAAAAGATAAACAATTTTCCCCTTTGAAAATAAATACTGCCATTTTGCATAGGGTAAAAACTAGCCAATCAACAATCCTTTTTGCAATAACTGGATAAAGTTCTCCAACTTGGGAAAATGTTATCTTGATCCATCGGAAGTGTTCTAGCTACTCTAGACCTGAAAATGCTATTTAGGGAAACAAAATTGTTGCAGATTATTAAGTAAAAAACTATAATCAGCAACAATCAGAACTAAATCATGAAATATAAACTTTGTTCAAAATGGTTGCCTCATAAATGCAATTCTTTCAGTCCTGAATTTGCTAGTCTTTGGGTTGTTTGCAACAAGAGAGATTGAAAACAGCTCAAAGGCTTTTTTTTTTTGCTTCAGGAAATTCTGCTGATGAACTACATCTGTGGAGCAAAAGGGCTGCATGGAAAAGCAAAAATTTAGTTACAGGGGAATTGGGTAGTGTGGATGAGGACAAAAGAACCAGCTAAGTAACTCCTAGGCATTTCAGTTCATGTTCCCCAGGTAACATTTAGCAGGGAATCCTGCTATGGGAGTCCATGAATGTGGTGATGTTGTGTATGAAGAATGTACTGCCTGTGCTTCTTTTCATTTGCTTTCATTCTTGCTGGGAAGAAGTAGCATTATTCTGACATGACATCTACTGCTTAAGAGGGGGCCTGCAGTGAGTGCAGCACACAATGGATGAACAGTCCATCTACTACGATGATGTTACAACTCTCTCTTTCCATTGCAAATATTGACCTGATAATTGTATTTTTGATGAAAATGACACAAGAGTGTCTCTCATGACCAAAATATAATTATGTGTTACCTGCCATCACAGGCTTGAAAATAAACAATGAAATTAGTTTAAGCTAAAATGTGAAAAAAATGTGCAAAATGTTTTATAACAAATGAAACATGGCAGCACACAACATAGAAAAATGAGCTGAAACAGGACTAACTGGATATGGAAGAATCTGTGATCAGCTGTGATAATATATAACAATTCCTGTGCACGCTATCATATTGACCCTAAAAAGGTCATTACATAATAGATAAATTTCCAGGAAAAAAGACACAACTTTTATGGATGATATGTTGGTTCTATAACAGAATTGAAATGCAAATAACCCTTTGCTCATGACATTATTTAATTTATGCTTATATTACAAATAGCAACAGGGCATCACAGGCCTTTCTGGACAGAGAGTAATAACAAATACAGTGGAAGCTCTAAATATGAAGGCTTCCGAAAGAAAATTTTCTGAAAACAAATGTTTAGATTGTACTGCATGTGATCCAGGGCGTGGGAAGACTGCTGCACGGCTCCCAAGAGCCTGAACTCTTCCTACCATTTTGAAACTCAGGTCCAGAAGCAATTGTCTATAAACTGTTTTTAAAGCTCTTTGAATTATCTTGGCCTTGCGATGGACTGGCGATCTGTCCATGGTGTACCCCACCTCTCTCCCCTTGACAGAGATAGGCACGAGTACCCCTACTGACCCCAATGGGTGTAAGATGGATGGATGGATTGTCTTGTGTATGAAAGGAGTCACATATTTAAAGTTTCACTGCGCATCTGTATAATGTTTAGAAGGCTACATCTTAGGAAAAGCATGCTGCCATAAATCCATATTGTATGTTAATGTATTATTGGTAGATATTAATTTCCTATTGAAATTTTGAACATTATACCAATTGGTATTTGTCACTAGTTGAATCTAATATTAAAAACTAAAACCGACATACATATTTCCTTATGATGAATGGATCATAAAGTTGTTAACTCCAGGTTTCTGGAGAGTCCCACAGAGCATGTGTTAGTAACAAAATATTAAATAGGTGGGTGATGTTGTGAATGAAGACGGAGCTTGTGGATCTTCATCCCCTTACCATGCGGTGTGATTGTCTGTATGGGTTTTCCTTGGCCTCTGATGTTCCATATGGTCAGAGTTCCATCTGAATGACTGCAAATGAACTGTTTTCCCTCATGATGCCAGGCAACTGAGTGGATAGCCTAAGAAATTACAGACAGAAAGGCAGAGAGAATGGGGGAGGTCAGGGGAAAGTGGTTGAACAGGATAAGAACATCATGTGCCACCATGTCCCTTACGCCACACGTTTGCTGCAGTGCTGAAGCCATACGGTACACGTTACTTGTAAGTGGTTTAAGAGCCTGTGACTGTGTGTTCATGGACAGATGGTAGATGTGAGAAAAAAAGAATGCCTTGACTTCTGAATTGTTATTATGGTATGCTACAGTCAGAAGAGTATTTTAAGAGCCATTTCTTGATCATGATGAAATGATCAAGATATGGGCTTATAGGTTATTATTAGGATTTCACATCATACATGTAAAACATGCTTGAAGTAAGAGAAAGATCTTCTGTATGAAATAAGAGCACATCACATACAATATTTTACATTTCAACATTTTGTATTTGAACTATTACATGTAAGAGGTTTAAAGCGACAGTAAAAAGATTACCAGTTAAGTTTTGTGTTTCAAGTTTAAAAACTCAAAACTATCACATTAAAAAAATATTTGTTAATGCATTCATTTCCTCTTATATCATTAATCATAACTGTTGTGGCGTGTCTAGCTTACATAGTTTGCTGAATTTTAAGAAAATAACTACAACTGAAAAGGGAAAATGCTTGTGTTCATACCACACCAGTGGGTAATGTTTGTCCTTTTTCATTTATATAAATCTTGCTGTGTTAAATTTCAAAAGGAACATATCCATTCAGAGAAAACAAACAAAAAGAAAATCTAACCCCCTCAGTTTTTTCACTTATTCTAAACCAAAACGAACAATCTTATTTTGAAAATCTCCATAACAACCACCCAGTGTCAGAGTGTTTGTAGATCCGTAACAGATTTAAACATTTAAAAACAGCTACATACATGTTTACAACTATTATCAGGAAAAAAAATAACTGCAGCATTTTCTTTAACATGAGTGAATTTCACAGTAGTAAATTCAGTTAACTCAACATGATTCAGAATTAAACACACTCATCTACAGGAGGTCTCATAGCTGAGGTCATAAGAGGGCAGAAACCAAGCAATGAAGTCAAAGGAACTGTGTTTTGACCACTGAGACTGGATGGTGTCAAAGCAAGGATCTGGGCAAGAAAGACGACGTTTTGGCAGAAGGACTGTCCACAAAAATTGAATGATCTCAATTTGTGGATATGGCAGCAACCACTAGGATGCTGCCATATATGACCACCCCACCAAATTGTGCAGCAAGGAGAAAAAGGGCACTGATCAGCGACATGACCAATAATCCAGTGGTCACACAGGCAGAGCTTGTGTGTTAGCTTATACACTAATTTTAACATACTGAACGGAGTAAGTCCATGTTACTCAACATGCTTGTGACTCCCCACATGCTATTGAGCACATTGTAGCTTACTTTAGCATTGATGCTAATTTTTAGCATCAGAATGCGGGGGTCCAACCAACGGGTACACTTTGGCAGGCCCCGTTTAAATTTCTTAAGAAATGTTCTAGTTCTACAAATGCTATTATCTTACACTGGAGACACTATTCATTCTTTATAAATTTAATGAATTAGTGTTAGCTCAACACAGAAAATGGATTTGCAGCTCACAATACCAAAGCTTCTTTTTAAATGCATTTATTTTTAAGCGTTGTTAGGGAGTAAACACAGATTTACACAATAGGATATCCTTTAAGTCAAGGAAAGAGTCTAATTGATCCAAAACAGCATGTAGAGTTATTTTCAAACATGATTCCTTAACATGTTGTCTAATATCTAGTGATATTTGCTTATGGAATTTCCCTGTTTCCTTTGTATGAAGATTTGTTGTGCGTGGAAAAAGTGGTGGGTTCAGTGAGCTGCAGCCAATGAAGAAAAATGGGCTTGTCATTAATTCGCCACAAATGAATCACTGGAGTGCTGCGCCAAATGGCATTGATGTACTCCTGTAGGTGTCCTGAATGAAGTGTGAAGAAATTTTCCATTTTGCAAAATGTATCTGGACTACACGGTTTTGAAATAGTCCAAGTTATCCATGACTAATTCACCTGTTTCTTCAAACATTCAGAGCAGATTTTTTTTTTTTTTTTTTTGCAATCCGAATTTCATGATGACACTGGGAATGGTGAACACTTTAAAGATATTTCATTTAAACTTATTTGTAAACAATTTCTTTTAAATTCAAATTTGCAAACTATAACAAAGCAACTGATCAAACAAGTGTTATAAACATTATACATTTAATGAGATTGACTCTTAAAGACAAGGCATCAAAATGAAAGATCTAACAAAAATCAATTATATTTCCATTACCAAGATCCTTCATTCACACCATCAATAGTTTCCTGACAGCAACAACCCTTCAGAGTTCTAAAAGTCTGTTCATTTTTGACAGTCCCAATAGGGGACAATCCACTATGCTTAATTGGAGAATGAACAGGGTAATTAAAACACATGGTACTCATCAAATCAAACAATACCAATTAAAAAGACTAATTTCATGATTTATCACATTAGGCTTGTTTCCACAGATTGGTCTTTAGGGAAGAGAGAATACAGTCAACACTCATTATAGTCACAGGATTGCACCACACACTCAGACACCCGCACTTACAGCAAAGCTAATAAGCACAAATTAATATTGCCAAAAGAAACCAGATGCAGGGCACAGACGTCAATATCCCAGCCTTAGCTGGAGTATCATCTGGCAGCATTGTATCATGCTGGGACCCATAGGAGCTCTAAAGTACCACATACACAAACGTCTCGTTCAATCACTTCAGAGTACAATAGGCTGACCAAGAAAATGACTTTGTGTTCTTTTTCTCTTTTGCTTTTAAAGACTTTTTCCATCCCTCACAAGACTGTAAAGGTTAGTCAGGTAGAAATAATAAGATTCCGAAGAATCCATTTTATTTTATTTTTTCTAAATTAGGATCACATACTAACCCTAACCCAACAAAAAGGTGGCTTTAGTAATAAGAAAAGAAGATGCACATTGGGTGGACTGAATACACAGGTTAACATGTTTTTTTTTACCCCTCCAGGGGGTCTTTTGTGGGCTCTAGTGTCCCCCATGTGACAGTAGGCTGACAGGAAACAGGGAAGTAGAGGGGGGAAGACATGCGGCAAATGTCGTCGGGTCCGGGAGTCGAACCCGCGACGGCCGCGTCGAGGACCCAAGGCCTCCAAATACGGGCCGCGCCAACCTCCACGTCACGCCCAGATTAACATATTTTAAGATAATTTTTTTTAGTTCATTTTGACTTACAATAATTAAAGAATCAAAAGATTTTAGACTTTTGAACAAAAAATTGGCACTTTACATAAAACCAATAAAAATGCATTTTCAATACATACATCTACTGATGTATTACCAGTTAAGGTAAGCCACAAAACCTGGATGTTTTACATGCAAACCTGTTAATATGGAAAGCTTAGCTAAAGAAAAAACTCTGGTAGAAAAAATTCCACAAGTAAAATCCTTTACAAGTTTGTGGAGCAAAGCTCAATTTAGAAACTGAATGGATTCGCCCAAGGCAAGGACTTTGGCTGGAGCTAGAGACAATGTCAGAAGCATCTTATTTGGGCTAAGAAGAATAAGAACCATACTATTCCTGAGCTGTCCAAAGTCTGTCCTTTGGATGAAAGTAATTTTTGAATTTTGTTGCTAATGAAGTCTCAGAGCCTGGTACTGAAAACCATGTTATGTGCTGCTGTAGGTACACTATCTTTTATCAGGTCAGCAAAGCGGTCTAGGAGGAAATTTTTGAGAACTTCATATTTCCCTCTTTTTACAAGAAAGGGGAATCATTAATTGCCACAGTAGTTTTATGGTAACTGTGAGGTGGTGTTTTTCTTTTTTTTATTTTGCAAATTTCCTTTAAAATTTGACTCATAATTTAAGGTGACCTTTAAAGGTGCCTATGAAATGTATAGTTAATAAGCTTTATAGAAAGACCGATTTCATTTTCCAACCTGACTTGGCATTTGCTTACACATAACCACTAATACCCGTTTTAATGACCATGGTATTACTGTGTTTGATTGGAGGATCGCCAAGAAGGAGAGAAGAGGCATCAAACGCAATAAAGCAGAAGAGGCGAGGGCAAAGGAACCTGACTTGTTATAGGCTAATTATCTCCATGCAAAACCTCATTGCTGCACTTATTGATGCAACAGGAGCTTCAACCAAGTAATACATGCAGTGGAGGACTGAAGGACAACCCTACAGTGGCTCTTGAACAGATCAATGAATCAGATTTGGAGTCTTGCTGTAACCTCAGCCAGAAATCACATTTTACTAGTAAATTCAGTCATGCTCATAAGGATCAGATCCAACTCACTTCGAAGTCTCCGTAGTCACATACACTTACATGGTTTTAAAATCTACTGTTTTATCAAATTTATTTTAAATGATCAGTAAAGCCAAAAGTCATGAAATAGACAGCAGCTCCACATATCTCCAGAATCGTATTTTATTTATTAATCTGAATGTTGGTCTTTCATTTGCTTTTGGCCAAAATCATTAACTTTAACAGAGATATGTTTTAGATATGACACTGTGTGAATATAAAACTCAAATTGGATTGCTTAAATAAATTTTTTTATGAGAATCTAAATAAGATGCACCTGTCGATAACAGACAAAAACGTCAGATGTATCAAGGAACATTCATTTCTCAGTTACTTCCTGATTTTTAGCATTTCGTAAGGCTAGACTTGAATAAACCTTCCTCACCAAAAAATACATAATTTAACTTTTGACTTTTGTCCTTTAAAACTATGCAACTATCCAAAATGTGACTGAATACAGATTTATGTCCACGAGACATACTTGGGTAATTGTGTGCACGCAAATATTCATCTATGACAAGAAAGTCTACAAAAACAAGCACTCGGGGCAAAATGTCAACACCGATTCCCACTGAGCAATTCATTTTTGCTTTGGAATGAGAAATCCACTTTGGGTCTGTTGTTGAGTTGCTATCGTTATATAAGCACTGAATAAAACAATCCCCATTGAGCTCCTTAAGATGTTTTCTGTAATAAAAAGATGATTCACAATCACATTTCATGACTGCAGCGAGGAAAGAGGCTTAGATAAAATTCATCCTAAAACACACATGCATCTTAGATTTTGGGATTGCTGTATCCAGATTAATCATTAGATTTGTACCAAAAGAGAAACTTAATCCCAACTGTGATTTCAGATGAAAGGTCAAAAGTTTACACAAAGCTCAGCAACACTGACCCCTTAACAATATATGTTACAATGACAGAGAAATGGTTTACCCTGGTAAATGACTTGTAAGAACAGTTACATGAAATCACTTTTTTACACTAATTTAAAAAGTAGGTATTGTCAAGTTATTCTTAGCTTTATGTAGAAGCATAAAGTTTTTAAAACAGAAATATTCAGCACACTGATGGACATCACTTGGTTTTAGACAGTTTGAATGGTCATCTGTCTGGCTTCATAACTAATCTTGGAGAAGAATAAAAAAGATTATAAAACCAGAGTTTACTTAAAAAGTCACAAATAATCCATTTCAGATTTTAAAACACAAATGCAAAAAATAAATGGGTTCAAAACTATGAGAGTTTTCGTCCCATGATTGTTTTTGTTTTGAAATTATAATAACTTCTCCTGGTACTATGAACAATACATTGTCACTAAAACTCTCCTAAGCAGGTTTAGAGGAAAGTCATTAGTCAGCTGTGTATTATGGCCTAAAAAGGTGAGCTCCGATTAAAAAGACTGAAGGGGAAAACACAGTGGTGCTACTCGATGCTCTTCAAATATGACAACAATTACAGCTACCCAACAGTGCCAGTGTCTGACACAGCAGGTTCACCCCAGTTTGCACACACTGTTTCAAAAACATCAACAGTGCGTGCAAGTTTCCAGAGGATGCTGTATCGAAATCTACAGTACATCTGCAAACAGCTGCAAGAATTACCAAGCCTTTCTAAGGCAAATAAAACAAGTTATTAACTCATTAAAATTGTTTTTTAGGTTCAGAACAGAAGGTCTGCTTAAAGGTTTGAATAATTAGTTAAAAATCAAAATAAATTCGGCATTATGGTGGTTTTGCATGTCTGTGTTGATTGTTGAGATCACGACTTAGTCTGAGTGTGTAAAGTAAGCTTCACCTCTTTCTCTGTCTTAATGTGTCTCTACACAAACATTAAAATAATAAATTTTATAGCACTAATTTATAATTTAACATTATTTAACATTAGTAATAGCATGTTAATTTTTTAATTAAATCAGTTACCAAGTAGTACATTTAAGCACACATTAATAATGCAGCACAATGAAAAAGTGGTACGCATTAAATTAACATAGGGTCAGGATATATTAGACTGTTCAGTGGCAATGATATTCCAGAATAATGATAAGCTTTCTCAGATTACGCCTCAGTATTGAATTAAAATAATAAATGTATAATTTATTGCTGTTACTGCAATATTGTCCTTAATGTTTATAATTTATATAATATGTATTTTCACAACTCTCAATCGTCCACAAACAGACACCAAACAGATTAGATACACAGCTGGTGCTGTTGCCCATCTACATCAGACACAAGCCAATTGTTGCCCAACTCAAGGCTACAATGGAGGGTAAATTTTAAAAAGTTGTGTACAATCTCAAATACAAGTTTGAGCACCTCTATAAAAAAAAAAAGAAAAAACTTCTTGGCTTTTACATTTACTCTAGAAAATGGAAACACTATCACAATTTCATCTTTACTAGCATTAACAGCAAGACATTGATAGCCAGAAGCAAAGAAAAGATTAAAAAAAGCTCAATATACAGTATATATAAAAATATGAAGAATTTTATATAACTATTGAGACATAAATAAATGAGAGTGCTGAGAAAGTGACTGCAATCTGCAAAATGTAGAAAAGAAAATGAGTTCAGAGATGCACGGCAAATGGTAGGTTGTTTGTAGAGCTGACAGCAGAATAAATGAGAAAGCTCAAACTATTAAGAGAACGATAGGACAACAAAATAAAATCCTGCATTCTGTCAGAGAGCAACATTAACCATTAGACAAACAAAAGAGGCTAGAGGGGCATAGAATTAAAATCTGGCTACAATTTGGGACTATTCTTTAGGTTCAAATTATGTCCAAAGGTGTTGAGTCAAATGGGACAAGGGAGGAAGAGTCAGCGTGACAGATGCTCTCTGGCTGGCACTTACTGGAAACCCATAGTGCTGATCTGCAGCTAATAATAGACAAACCACTGAAAGAAACATAGAGGATGATGTGCTCTCTCAGCTCTTTAAGAGCTTGTAAAACCAAAGTTTTATTGGTTCAGGTTTTTGTTCGAACTTTAGCAAAAATGTTGTGGTTATTTAGAAGACATGTTAACTTCTGAGATTTTGCTGACAATTCTTAAATATATGACAGCATCTGCAACAAAAAAATAAAAAATCTTTCATTTCTGTCTACTTGCAGATGTTATGTTATACTTATCAGCCTACATTACTTTTTTGTAGCCATCTTTTCAAACCCAGAAACTTATTCCGTCTCACTCAAAATTTTCATGATAACCAAGCTTCAAAATTAGCTTATTCAAAACTCTAAATCCAGAGCTGCTTAGAATGTTTGCTTGCTCTTTTTTTGAGAACAATAAGACAGGAAACTTCCGTGTTCATTTCTGTCAACGACTTTGATTTTTGGCAGCAAGCTTCTGGGCAAACACTGGGGTTGGATTGAAAACACAACAAAAACAGAATATTGCTAGAAGTGTACAATGTGGTTTGGAAAGGGATTTGATAGATGAATAGATGACTACACTCACGAGAAAGAGTTTGCACTTAGTCATGATCTCACGGAAGACTAATTGTCGAATGATTGGTTGTGCACATATTTATTATGTTCTACTGTTAGAAAATCCTTTATAGCGCAGTAAACTCCATCTCATGTGTATTTTACTAAAATACCAAGCTCTCATTCAAGTTTTGGGCTGAAAAAACCCCAACCTTTTATAACTAAAGAAAATCTTGCATTCCAATTTTATTAGCAATTTCCTAAACATCTTGTATAAAAATAGATTTAAACTCCATGTCCTCATTGTGAAGTCAATTTAACTAACTATTGCATCAGCCGTGTTCATCAGAGTATTACTGGAGTCACAGCACAATCTTAGCCACAATACCCTACTGATGTGGCACATGGTCAATCTGGAGGAGGGTTCCAGGCCAAATTGCTCCAAAAAGTTCAGATGTTTTCTAATAACTGAATTTATTTGCCTACTAGGAATCTGATGGCTACGTTTTTAATGAGAAGCAAAAGAAGAGGTCAGTGTTTCGGCATCTTTTCATCCTTCATGTGCAAGTAAATCTAAGGAAATGCAATGGATGAGCACTTACTTTTCACTCCTCCAGTTCAAACCCTATAAAAGCAAAAGCGCAGTCTCTGGAGAGTTAGAGTTAGGATGAGGATAAGCCCTCATGGGAAGATTCATTTTGGGAAGATTCAGTTCTAGAGACTGTAATGCTCAGAAGCAGAGAGAGGTCATTAGTTTATCTAAGGGAGATGGGCACAGCAGACGCAGAAAGCAACAGAATGCGCTCCTATCGTACTGAAAATACATAATCCTCTGTGCTGCTTGTGTTTGAGTCTCTGTATCTCAGAGCCACGCCAAGAAAGAAAAATGATATGATTATCCCTAACTGGTGGTCACAACAGTACCACAGAGATCAGTGTAAAAGCAAGTGCCTGTTGACTGTGTGTATGCCCATTAGTTTTATAAGATTTAGGTTTATAAACATAAACTCCTCTTCAAAGTTTTAGTTCATGCTAGGGCCACTTCATGGGCACACAGCCACGCAGGATTGATAGAAAAGCTCCAGGTATTTTCTCAGTCTGAGTCACTTGCCTAATTTCTTAGCTTATTTCCCATTAGTTTATTATTTTCTTAGCTAAGGCCAGAGCGCTAGACACTTACTTCCTTTAAAGTCGCTTCTGAGAGTCTCATACCAATGCTGAAATCACTAACAGTTGTAAACCCAATTGTCAATTTGTAAAACTGGCTCTACAGAATAATATAAATGTTTTACAAGTCAGATATCCTTTAAGGATATACTGACCACATTTTTTTATTCCTCCACATTCATTTAAGAATAGGCATTTGTTGATAATGTGCCCCAGACAGTGTGGATATGTTGCACCTACAGAAGGTTAACTGATAAAATTTGCCTACTTTGAAGCTGCAAAATTCTGTTAATTTGCCACCTAAAATGTGCATACTTTTTTTTCTAAACATAACTAACTAAAAATAGGACTTGTATTCCCAAGGATTTTCAAAGCACTCCTGTCTTCCCCTAAAACATCCTGCAGAGGAATCCCAGCTTAAGAGTGATTTAGCCAGCTGCTGAGAGCTAATATACACCATTAATCAGGGGACAGAAATTACCAATCACTGACTGAATTAAGAAAAGTATGTTATGATGATGAAACTATGCAAAATGAAATGAGTTGTCACACAGCATTAACATGTTTGATCACACTCTATTTACATCCTCATTATCATTTTGATTTATCTCATCTTCTTGCCATGCTGGTAATTTCCCCATATCATCTATTTGATATTAACCTGAACGCTCAGCTGTCAGTACATTTCTGTGATCGCCTGTTTGTATAAACTTGTATGATCTGGTGAAACGACTAACATAAAATGGGAAAGTAAAAAATGTGAAAGAAAAACAGGACAGGAGCAGTGACTGCTATTGGCAGAGCTCTATCCATCATATGGGGAATATTTCTCCTTTCTAGTCTTCCTTGCCTAAGACATGTGTAGGCTCAGTAAAAATCCTGCTTTCTACTCCAGACATTTTGTCACATTAGGACCTCTCTTAAAGCCTAAGGTGCTTTGTGAATAGCTTATCTTATTTAGGTAAAATTCTAAGAAAATATTTGCAGACATTTTAATAACTTTCCTAAAATGACATCACTAGGGTTCTCTTGTAATATGGGCCCAGATGTTTATAGCCTCTGTATAAAAAAAACATACCCGTTTTCCTAACTGTCTGGCATTAATTAAATTTGTTTTTTGCTCATACACATACACACACATCTCTCATGTCTTTTTTCTAAATGATCTTTCTCACTTGTAAATTTACTTTAATCTGAGAATCTTATTTTTAATTGTTGTACAATATTATTTTTCATTTGTTACAAATTTACCTTATTTTTCTGTTTTTATATATTTTTTTTGTTTTTACCTTTGGGTTAATGTGCATTCTTCCATTTAAGTTGCTGCTGGTATAACTTCATTTCCCCATTGTGGCACAGAAAGAATAATTAAATTTGATTCTACTCTATTCTTAACTTTTCCCATTTTAAATCAGTTAGTTTTTTTATTTATTTATTTGTTAAAGGCCAGAGTAACGAGCAAGATACTTTTGACATTTACCTACTATAAAATTAGAGTTAAATTCCTTAGTAGAATTGACTTTTAAGTTTATAACGTAGGTCAAAAGTTGAGAGTCTGCCTCTATAAGCGTCTCTCAGTTGTTTTCCCAAAATGTGGCCCATTTCTCCTGACAGACCTGGTATAACAGAGTCAGGTTTGTAGACCGTGTTACTCTGACAAACCTTTTCAGTCTGATCACAAGATTTGTGCTGGCTACCTCAACACACATTTGTTGTACTTAAGAAACGTCGGAACTAATTTAGCTGTATTCTTAGGCTCATTGTCCATTTGGAAGACATGTTGTGGCCAAGCCATAATTCCAGGCTCATGTCTTGAGACATTGCTTAAATATTAATTCACACTTTTTTCTCACAATGCCACTTTTTTAATGAAATAGCACAAGTCCCCTGTGCATCAAAAAACCTACACAACATGATTCTGCTGCCCCTGTAATTCTATTTATGAGTCAATCATTCAGAAGCAATGACATCACTAAAGGCAACAACAAATTACCAATGACATTTGAGGCTTTACAGGGCATTTAAAGGCATAGTAATGGCCTATAAATCAATGACTTTGTGAAGTTTAAAAAAAAAAAAAAAAAAAACTTGGCCATAGTACTACCACAAGCTTTAAATTTCACATTTGACCTCTGTCAGATGTGCCAAGTAGGCAATGGGCTTTACTGAAGAGCTAATAAAAATTGGATGTCAATTTGAATGCATTAACAGCACTTTGCTGTCAATCAAATTAGCAAAGTGAAGAGGAGGGGATGGGATGGGTGCTAGGGGGAACTCACTTCTGGCTCCTGCTTCTAAAATCCATTCAAGCAACAGCAGCTTTTGTCATTTCGCAAAAAAGTCACTTTAAAAACAACACATTTTAAGTTATGAAGAACATTCTAGGGAGCAAATAAAACTACAATGGGTTTTACATTAATAGTTGCAATGCAACATTCAGATTTCAGATGTAGAAGTATTAACAAGCAGAATGTATGCAAGTTTGGGTGTTCTTTGTGTCCAACATGTCTATTAGCCTTAAATAAGACCAATAAAATTATCCAGAGGATGTATATTTTAGAATACAACAAAAAGAAAGGCATTCAGAATCTAAGTTAAAGGTCCATAACCCTTTTACCAACATATATTCATTGAAGCATGTATATGTACTTTTTTTCATTGTAAAGAATATTTCCAGGAATCTCCAAAAGGCAGGAATGAATAACTCTGCACCTTCGTGTTATTTATTATTACCAAGAAAAACATGAGTACTTTTTGGTGCACACTATATTTTGGAAAAGAAAGAAAAAGTGCAGTCCATGACGTTTAAAATCAGCTTTGTCCGAGACATCACTTTTATATTTAATCTTATTTTTTGTGTATGGGTTTTATTCCATATTTGGCTATTGATTTGGGAGAAATCAATAGCCAAAACCGAATATGAATAAATGATATAAAAATGAATTAAGAATCTAACAAATGCAACAAATAAAAAAAAAAAAAACATCATCTGCTTGGACTTTTTATTTAGATCAAAGCAGATCTAAGCACAAACAGTCAAAGAGTAACTAAACTCAGTGCCAATGTCACTGTTAAATTACCTTTTAATTGATATTAAAAGTTATTCAGGTAGTGTTCACTTTTTGTACTTTTCAGTTGCCTCCGATTTGTTTAAATGTTTTCATTTACATTTTACCAATTTAACAGATCTGTTATTTACAAGGTAAATGTTTTAATATGTATATATGTATTTATTTATTGTTTTCTCATTTTACATTTTCTCTATTTTCATAATCACATGTATTCCCATATGACAAGAGAAAGAGAAGGTAAATTGTCTATGCTAGAAATTAGAAAGAGATGTGCTGAACGGTGGCATATTATTATGCTAAAGATCCCACTAGTCCACAGATGCTGATAACAGTGTCTTCATAACACTGCAGACGGTGTCCCAGCCCTGGTTCTCCTGTCAATTCTCTGCCACAGTGTGACAGTTCAGTCAATAAATGTGAGCTTTGAAACTTACTGATGGTCTGCACTTATTCTTACAGCTCCAAGCAAAGCAAACACTCAGTAAAAATTAGCATGTCCACCTAAGTTTTCATCAATGTCACATGGAACTGAAGTCAATAAAGCTATGGGACTCCAGTAGAGTGACCCGGGGCATCCTGCTGACTTTACTTTTTCGATTGACGACAGAGCCCAGGTGCTTCTACAGAATCAGCTGCCACCCTCTAATAGTATTGTGTAAAAAAAAAAAAAAAAAAAAGCAAGCCCCAGGTCTGATAAATTTAAAATTTAATCTTACTTTTATACACATTTTTAACAAACACTTTACCTGTTAGAAAACACAGATCAGGTGGGTCATGAAAATTTTATGACGTTTTAAGGTTATAAAAGAGACAATGGGGTAAGTTTACTGCTGATTGAAAACGAAAGGAAAAGACTCAAACGGGAAGAAATAAATCAGTGAGATTTGCCTACCTCATCATAAGTGTAGCGATAGTCTGCTTTCTTTGATTTCAAATCCCACAGGACCACGATCCCAGACTCAAATCCAATTATAAGCTGCAGAGGAAGAGCAACAACCATTCAGTGAGACCAGGGGATAGAGTCGACCCTCTGATGAGCTGAAACTGAAGTAATACTCTTGACATTTCAGCACAGTATGATAGAAAGTCAGTGTAAGTAGGAACCTGTTACTCCTAGTTAACAGCAGAAAAGGCAAAAAAAAAAAAATAAGCTTGCAAAAAGAACAAAAGGCTGCTTTGATTCTTGACAACCTATTTAAGGAAACAACACCTACCACACAGTCTCAGTACATTCAGATTTCAGTTTGTTTCACATCTGTCTAAAAATATTTATATATAAAAAGCAAACAGAAAGCTTTACATGTGCTGAGACTTACAGTGAAAAGAGAACTAAGCACTGCAATGGGGCATTCTTACAGTAAGTCTTTTACAAATGAAGATAAACAATTTTCTTAAAATCTTTTAATAAAATCTAACTTAAAGATATTTAAGTTTGCAGCTGTTATGTAACAAAATGTGAAGGTAGGAATGATACTCTACATACAGTGAATATTGTGGACACTGTATTTAGGGGGAAGCTTATATGCAGAAATGCGTTGCAACATCAATGTGCACGTTCATGCAAACATTAAAATATGTATGCATGAAGTCCTGTAATGTTTTAACGGTGCTGCATTTTTTGACGGAATGATGGCTGAGAGAGCTCACAGACTTATTAGAACAGGCAGATGGACGACTCACAAACACATGGAGAAGACATGTTCATCTGTTTGACAGTAAGCGTGCCACAAACACGCGCAAAGCATAAATTAGATCAGCATGATTTATTTGGTCACAACATAAGCATGAAAGGTATTGTTGGAAAAAGGACAAGTAGCAAAGGCGTTTCCGGCAACCGAAAAAGGATTGCGACACAATGACGTTTCATTTCTTTGAAACACAGTGATCAGCAAATTGCAACAACAGATGTACAGCAGTAGTCTGTCAATGTGACCATATTTGGTTTTCTTTTGGCCGACAGGATAAAAGTTTCTAGTCATGTATTTTTCATCTTTAGAAAAGAGTTGCTTGGTAACTCCAAGCATTCATAAAAATGTCAATTTGTCAAGTATTCTGAAGAAGGGATAAGCAGAATAAGAATTTGCAATAAGAACTGAAAAAACTACTGAATATTCACAAGCAAAACGCCTACTTTCATTGTTGTGTGTGGTCTAAACAAAAAAATAATGTAATAACCTTTAATATGCGTTCTTAGATTACTTCTGTTCTTCAGCTGGAAATGGTTCACTTCACATGGACCATTTTTGACCTTCGTCAGTTAACTTCCAACTTTGCATGGGTGATTTAAAAGCACAAGTTAAATTCAGGTGATAAAAGCCCAACTGCTTTAAGGCAGAAGTTTTCATCTCATATACACAAATGTTATATTATTCATATTCACCATGCTTCTCTGCATATTTAGTTGAGAGTATTTAAATAGGTTAATTCCCAGACAGCGACTCAGCTTTTAAAAGCAGTTCATAAAATTTTAACAAAGCTAAATTCCAGGTTATTCCACAAACTTGATGTTAACATGTATCAATTATCAAACAAGTTTTAATTTGCGTTTTGGATCACTATGTAGTTGGAACAACTAATTGTTTCCTAATTTCAACCATTATATGTTGTGTTGAGACAAAATTGAAGAATTTGGAGCGTGTCCATTTTTTCAACTATGTTGTACAGTTCACCTGCATCAGTGGAATTGAAAACAAAATGCTCATCATCTTGCTAGCAACTTGGTACAGTATTCTTAATTCTTTGACAGACTTCCAAACAACCTTTTCATTATTATGAGCAAAGAGCTCAATCTTATCTGCTTTAAACTTGAAACTGTATTTAAGGCAGCAATTTAAATGTAAATGTCAACAGCCACACATTTTAGTCAAGCATTTGATTATTTGTTTTGGAGCAGGATGTTCTTTCTTGGTCAGCACCCTATCAGTCCATATTGATTTTAAACCTGCTTACGTGTGAGCAATGACTCTGGTGCATCACTAACTTCTTGTTTACAATAGGCTTGAAACTTTTTTTTTCTTGGGTTGTTCTTAAATGTTCAAAATAGAAACTGGACACTTCTGGCTGCAATCTTAAACACATCCCAATAATGGGTTTGGAATCAAAATAGAACAGTAACATTAAGTTTAAGGATGACCCAGAACTTAACTATGTTGAAAATGTGTGTAGATTTTGCTTACAAGTCAGATTAAGGAAACCAACCAAGTTAAATGAGCTTTACCAATTCTGCCTAGATTTGCCAAAAAAAAAAAAGAAATCATGTGCATTATGTGCAACTTTCATGAAGATTTTACTAAATACAGAAAATCCACTTTAAATTCAGACTTTTCATTATCTGACATTGTTGTATGATCATTCCACTCAGGGGAAACTTTGTTCAAATTCATGATTGAAAGCCCCTTATTAATAAAAGTACATTGGTGCCTGTAATGTGTATGAAAATTTCTGACTGAGCATTAAACCACAATGAAGAAATCTATAGCTGTAGACAAACAAATTGTGCTTTACCTTTCCCTCATCCATAGGGTTATCACTTATGTGGACAACTGGTCCCGGGTGAGCCTTGGAGGAACTTATGAGAGACAAAAAGACAGAACAGAAAATGTATTTTATCAGTTTTGATCTATGATACACAAAATAAAAACAGCAGCAATGCCATGGGGAAAAATCTGAATCTTTGAGGTAATCAAACCATTTTTAACATATAGCAAAGATAACCTGAGTAAATAAAAGCAAACTACTTTCTTTTTCTTTTTTTTTAATCATCACGGTACATAAAAATCAACAACAAAATAAAACTCTCCAAAAGCATATAGGTAAACTCCAAAGGCTTTCGAATTGGTTTTATACAGTATCCTCTTGGCAATAACCACTTGTTCTTGAATTCATTTATATTGTGATATAATGTGTTGTTTTAGAGACTTTTTAGCTCACTTCATGTTGTCAAACAGGTTCTATGTAGATGATTCCAGTCATTTGACAATTACATTGGCAATTATGTTGCCAAGTATGGCCAAAAACAGATGCTATTCATTTGTCTATATTGAAATAAGTATTTTTTCTTTGTAATCTATTTTTCATATTGCATTTGTGTGAAAACTGAGTGTTAATACTAGCTTAAAAAAGCAATGGAAGCTTTATTCTGCATTGTGTATACACAATTATATGTTAATTGACAATGTGCTTGGAGTGATTAATGCCAGATCAATATGTATGTCTGACTAGCAAACAACTACTATTCAAATAATTCAGCTGAGAAGAACATAAAACTGAATAATGCACTTTTTTCTTCAGCGAAAGGATTGAAGGAAAAAGAGAGAAGACAATGCTGCTGCTCACCCCGTGGTGAAAAAGAGCAGCCGAAAGTCATAAATTCACCAAAGGTTGTGATAAATGACTGTGTCAGTCCCTGGTGGCTGTGTGTATGTGAGTTTATGCGTCTGTTAATTTGCATGTCCGTGGAGAAAGCCTAAAACGCCTCTTCACTCGTCCTCCTGTCTGTGTCTTACTCTCCAGACAGCTTTGTGTCAAATTCCCCGTTTCAGAAATTTCCTAGCCTGCTCTTCCTTTACGCGGTGAGATGGGAAGGTCACTGCTGAAAAACAGTGATTGTTGTTGCTGTAAAAGCATAACTCTTATATGGCGGAGGAAGGATAAGGATGCCACACAAGGATAGGAAGGTGAAGCTAAATGAAAGAAACACAAAAGTGAGGAAAATTGGACACCTTTGCTTTGGTCCATCTTATGACAGTGCACAATTTTTTTGGCACACTGAAAAGCTGAAGGTGACAGGATTTTCTGATGCTAAAATAAAACTGGAGTTGTACTGATGAAAGGTTGCAATTACAGTTTCTGGTTCCAGTATCAGTTTAGGTCAAATGTAATTTATCTCTGTGAACTTTAATACATAGCAGTATTTTTTTTCCTTCTAATTTTACAGCAAAGTATAAAAGAAAAAGAAAGAAAACTCTCATGCAGTGACAGCTTATTCTCAATCTTACTAGAAATAAATTGACATTGTACTTCGTACGTCTTTTATAAATCTGTTCTTATGATAATGGAAAATGAACTGAATTCTTTTAGTGCTCTCTAGTCAAACAGACACAAATGCACATATAGGTCAGTTTAAAAGAAATCAGTTTATAACTTGGAGTTCAGTGTCTTGCCTAAGGACACTTTAAGGTGTGGTGGTGGGAAACTTAAAATCTCACTTTTAAACTTGAAAAAAGAAGGATATTTCATAAAATAAACTACATTAGCGATAACTCTGAGCATTCAGGACTCAGTAAGCTGGTCCAGATTAAATTTCTTCCCGGTCACCATGTGATTAATTTGAGTATACTTTAATTTTGTATTATACTATTTAAGAAAAATGTAGATAGAAATTAAACTGCAACAAAAAAAATTTTGTTTATTTTAAAAGATGTGCATTGCCAGAATCTATAAATAAAATCAAAAGAAGAAAAACATATTTAACAATGGGTCTATGTGCTCGTTTGTCTATTAGAAAGTAACAGTTAGTGGGCAGGCAGACAGTCGGTTGTCTCTATATTTAGCCTGTTAGTACTGGAGCCTTATTACCTAAGCTCTGCTGCAGCAGGATCTCTTGATGTGTCTAAAACCCATTCACTGTCTGTATGCAAGCTAAGAGCTATCTACACCTGCAGGCACATTCACAGTCAAAAACATGCATGTCAGCACAATTAAGACATATTTGAACACTTTCACACTTGTAAACAATATCCCCAATAGCATAAACAATCTCCTTATGGAAGTCAAAATCCACCATTGTCGTAGGGAGCTATACTTACTTGTCCAATGACTTAATTCTATCTTTGCTATTTATCTTTAAAAATTCTGATTAAATTGTTTACAGCACATAAATCCGACATGAACATTTTCACAAAGTCTGCAAATACACATTCAGGTTTGGAGATAAAGGAATCACCATGGCAACAGAGGCAGGATGGGCAGAGTGCACATAGGCTCCCAAAAACCATCTGTAGTCTGCCACGAGCAAACCGACACACCCACACAAACCAAAAGCTGTCAGGACATGCTTTACTGCACACATACACACCTGTCGGGGTGTGTACATGCATGTGTGCTTGCTTGTCTCCATGCCGTTATTCTCATGGCACCTTTCACGTTTATTACATTCAAGTCTTTTCAGCTACTTATTCAAGGTTTTCATTTCAAACAAGCACACACTCGCAAAACCTGGCGACTGCTTGAGTTAAACTGAATACCCAGTGGAAAGTATAACCTTGATAGCTTTGGTTCAGACACTCATCTTTTATGTACCTGTGCTACACCAAACGCCATTTCTGAGTATCACCACTGCCCAACCATGCTTTCAGTGCATTTAAAGAGAACGGACTATTTCTTTACTTGTGTTTTGCAAGCAAGCACACAAGTGCTGCTAAGCAATTGTTGGTGGGTGTGTTGATGGCACAGTGGGGATATTTAAGCAACAGAAAAAGAAACACCTCACTAAACTCGACAACATCTCTTCAGGGGAAATGCAAGGAGTTTCTTTTTTGTGCTGGATAAATTCCCAGTATTTAAAAATGTAGCATATGATTTATATATATATTTAATGTGTTTAAACACATCTAAAGCATCCTTTACCAGCACTTATGCATACTGATAAAACCTGACACAAAGTTATGCACACAGAGAGCAAGATTCAAACATCTGGTGTCATCGCAGGTAATGATCTCAGAGGCAGCTTGCAGTTTTCAGAGAAACAGCGTGGCTTAAGCAGCATATTTGCAGTCTGCCCATGCCATATGTGGCCTCATTTCACCTCAGTCAGTAGTGTTTACAGTCATTTTAAATCATATTTGCTATTCATGTTTTGTTTTACGTAGAGTCATCTTTTTTCTTTACATAGAATAAACTTTATTATCTGCGTTTCAGTGTTTAATCTTTTCATTTTCTGTACTGAGTAAATAGGGCTACTGACAAAGTATCTGTTACTAGCTCAATGTTTGTGTTCAGATGTGCCCCTTCCCTAGAAGTAGCTATTGCTACCATCAACTTTGTTGTTTTTGTGTTCCAGGGCAAAGTACACTTTTGCTAGTGTTTGTGTTTAACCGTTTCTCTGACCAGGAGTAAGTTATCAACAAAGCTAATGCTAATATTGCTTTCAAACTTTACTAGTGATCTAGGTTCCCCTTTAGATTGTTTCAGGCTTCTATAAATTAAATGTATTAGTATATTATTAATATTGGCAGCTGTAAGATCAGTATCAGGATTCTAAATAAACTATTATTTTAATATTTAGATTATTTAGGACAAAACAAATGGACAAAATTGTGTGGCCTACTTGAAATGAATTAGTCTTTTACTCAAAATGTATAATTTACAAAAATTAAGACAAGATAAGACAACAAAATTATTTTCTTTAAGTAGTCACTTCAATAATGGTTGTAGTTAGAAATCCAGGTCACTTAGACCAGATTCTGCATGACAAGTGATCACTGAATGGCTTAGAGACATTTTTTCCCTCTTTTCACACATAAGGTGACATCTTTGTACAAATACACAAAACTACATTTTGCAAGAAATAGTAGCATTAAAAGACAAAACACATTTACAATAGCTGCTGGCCTCTGAGTAAGAGAACAGGTGAAATTAAAAGGGTACCAGAACAGGAGACGCCGCAAGTCAAAATGCTCACATAAACTCAGTCACAGGAAGCTGTGAAGATTCATCACTCTACTCTACCACATCTTGAACTTTTGTTGCCAGTAACTATGTGGCTGAATCAAATTGAACTCACTCACAGACGCACAAACAGCCAGGCACATATGTTAAGACATTTTGCGTATTTGCACAAAATAGTGCACTGTGTTTACTTTACATTCCGGTACAGTTTCCAGCAAAGTGGCTTTGGAACAGAGGTGTGAGTCATGAGCACATAGCATTGGTTTGGGTTGGGCCTGGTCAGGCCTTGGGCTAAATGGCATAGCAGGTGCGGCTCGTCTCCAAATAGAAGGGCCCAAGGGACAATGACCCCAGAAACCGCTACATCGTGGCCTATTAGCAGTCACAGGAGAATAGTGGTGCACTGAGCAGAGTGTGGAATTTAACATTTAAGTACTTCTTGCAACACTATGTCCATGCTAATGATAACAATGCAGGGGATGTGTTTTGAATTGAGAATATTATTTTAAAAAACTGTCTCAAGACTGTTTTAACAAAGCAAAACATTTGGTTTCCCAGAATCCAAAATATATTCAAAAGAGCTACTACTTTCAGTTTTCTAAACTAAATCTAAATTCCAATCTTTTGCCCCATTAACAAACGCACCATAACTAAATGTTACCAGGTCATGTTGACAACATGTTACTGAAAAAATATCTGACATTGAGTCATCGCTCTGAAACAGTGAGATGGTTAAAACTGAGTTAGAGAAAAGATGACAAGACACTTTACGGGAACATTTTCTGCAGTATATTAAGACGTTCTTTGGGATCATTTAGGCTGTGAAGAAGCGACTCTTCAGAAGATAACAGGAAGGCTAAACAGTGTAAACAAAGTTGCTGTCTTTTGCCCTTTTGACCTTTCAACCTGTGCCTGTTATGGAGTATCCTTGATTTTTTAAAATGCTGATGGCTTTCTGGAAAGTCAAGGCATGAAATTGAATGCATGGAGAGTTCTCTTTTAGCAATAACAGCAGTGTTTACTGTGTTACCAGCTAATTTAAGATGACAAAGATAGAAAAATGTCAAGGCCGTGATCATTTTGTCTTGGGTATTTTTTTTTTTAAACCTCTTTAACAGTGAATGCTCTTTCACTAATGGTATGACATTGCCTTAGCTCCTAATATAAACACATAATGACTTGAAAATAATATTTTGCTGTTGTTCTAATATTCTATTATGTTACTCCTCAAAGAGAAATCGGCCAAAATCAGCATCAGCAGGTCAAAGCCTTACAAAAAGCAATCAGCTGGGAAAATGTGAAACGTGCAAATCTGTAAAGAGCTAATTCCAGTAAAATGGAAACAGGAACACCTGTTAAAAATCAATATTACCTATATAATTGTACCAGTTGCAATTGTAATCGCCTTCCTTGTCATATTAAAACACAAGTGGCCAAACAGAAGAGGTAAAGAAGCTTTTGTTTTCTGGACACTGACCCTATGACCTCTACAGCTGGCACAGAGATATGAGGACAAAGAACTCTCTGATCTGCTTCAAAGCAAATCACACATGTGCACAAAAATATGCAAACCATGTGCTTCTGTAGCATATCAGAGAAATCAGTCCAGACACCTCTACCATCTTAAAGGAGGTGATTTTCCTCTAAAATTGCCAAGTGACTAAGTGATCATGTGTAGGAAGTGCATTGGTAACATGCAGCTAATAGTTAATTTGTGCATATTGTCATGTTAACAGGATTTTTTTTAACAAATAAATATCATTTCAAGACATTTAATTATAACTGATTAATGCTTTGCATTTAGAATGTTATGTTTTCTTTTACTGAAACGAAAAGTTTTTTGATATACGTTTTAAAAATTTATTTGAATTTTTTCTTTCCAAACAAACTTAGAGTGTGAACTGTGAAGGTGAGGGACAGAGGAAGAGAGCTCCGTCAAGAAAAGTCAAAGTTAAGGCTTGTCCTTTAATCTGAAGGCCATATGGTATCTACTGATCTATCATTCATATCGTCTCTCCATCTCATCATTATCACTCTTTACATTCGGCCCTTTTTTTTCTTTAATTGGAAACCTTCTCCCTGGTCGCTATCTCTTATCTGCACAACTTCCTTTATCTGCTCTGCCCTGTGCTACCTGCTTTTAACCCTCCATCACAACTCCACCCATCTCCTCCATCACTCTGCCTCCGTGCGCGTCCTTTTCCCCAGGCGAAAGCCCCATCTCATCCATTCAGCTTCTCTCCCCTCTGTCATAATCCCGCTTCCCCTTCTCTCTCCCACCACTCAACTCTCGCCTTTTCTTCCCCGCAGCCCTGTCGACGAGACGTCTGTGTGTACCATACACTGATCTCGGCAGACACCTGTTCCACCCACTCCCCCCTCCTAATCTTTTCCTGCTATCTACACACAAACATGCATATGGGCTCACATGCAAGAAGAGGGATGAGGGGAAAGTGTGAAGCAAAATGCTCCAGTGAATAATTTAAGTCTCTACAGCGGGGAGCCAAAATGGAGCCTGTCATCCTGACGGATCCATTGAAACAGCAGAGATGGCATCCTCACTACCTGAAACCGTGCTTTGAAATGACACTTATGAATAACTTCTTATGTCATTACAAAACTATAGCTGAGCTTAGAAAGCTATTCTGCTTACGGTGAACCTCGAACAACACCAACAACTCAAGTAATCCACAAATACAAGGAACAAAAAGAAACAGAAGTAAATTAGTCTAAAAATTGAAGTGATGGGTAGAAAATTACCAACATTTATAAAACTTAAATTTGGCACACAAACAAAAGTGGGTTTCGTCTACAGAACACAATACCCACAGTGAAACAGGGTGACAGCAGCATCATGCTGTGGGGTTCCTTTTCTTCAAAACTGTTTATTTTATTCAGGTGAAGTTATGAACAGCCTCACAAATTGGGTAGTTTAGACCAAAAACCTCTAGGTGTTTTCGAGAAAACTGAAGATAAGATGATGAGATTTTATTTTGTAGTTTCCCCTGAGCATGTTTTTTGTTCAAATCAACAGCAAACATGCCTTCTTTGGAAGAAAAATTATGTCTTGGAAAAGCTCAGTTAAAACTCAAAATCAAGTCTGTTAAAATGTGAAAATTAAAATTCATGGGGTCACCTAAAGAAGGATGAAGACAAAATATATCCTAGAAATCATTTTTGGACATTAAGGGCAGAGTAGAGCTAAGTTCATATGTTTAATGCTAAAATTGCTGAAACAGTAATAGCGCCAACACTTGTTTAGCAAAGATATTGCATTCTTTAAATGTTTTTTTTTCCTCTTTGTGCTTTTTTTTTTAACTTAAATTGTGTGTATTATTATAAGTGTAAAAAATATTTTTTTTATTACGTAATTGTAAAAAAAATATTTACAATAATCCTATTTACCAATCACAAAAGCCTGTTATTGTAACAGGAAAGTTCAGACTTATAAAGTCCACCAACTATGAGACAGCTTTTAAATATGAAGCTGAAATTTGAAAACAAGGCCTGTGCAGCCCTGTGTTCAGATGTGTGGGAACTGGAAGATAAGGAGAAAGAAAGAGACTTGAGAGAAATTTTGTTGGAGAGAAACCATCAGAGGGTAAGAAAAAAAAGAGGTCAGGGCCACTCACAGTTCAATGGCTTTGTTCCACATGATGACGTAGCCTGAGAGCATGAAGGACTCCACGTTGACGATGTGGACGTTCCCTCGTTCTGTGCCGATGTACAGCCATTTACTCTGGAATGGCAGGTGGCAGAAAGTTATTCTGTGGAAGGAAAAAGAAACAACAACCATTAGAGACATTGTCCAAACATTAAGGGAAAATGTTTGGATAACGATGAAAACTCTTGGAAATCACTGAGTGTCTCATAAGTGGTGACAAATTATGCCAAACTTTGAGGGAATTACTTACCACTCCAACAGGTCAGAGAACTCAAGATAAGACTGACACACCAAAGAGGGCTTTACTCAGCCATTTAGCCCATTTTTCTGTACATCCATAGGACATGTGAGGGCAAGAGTCAAGCGTAATTCTCCTGTTTTCATTATCTCTTGGTATCTCCTCCTTTCATCCATCCATCAGACTTAGATTTAATGAGAGGTTATAAACCCTTCCCTCCTTTAACGTGGCTGTCCATTCATCTTCTCATCCCTTTTTCATCATTGTGTTCTTTCATCCATCCTCCCGTGGAATAATAATGTGCAACCTTGGTAATCCAGCATGCTAATATTTCAAGGTCAGTTAGATCCTCCAGTGATCTGATTCTGCACAGCGGTTTGAGACAAAGCTTTAGACTTCAGAGGCTCAAAACAGAACCCTTAAGTTACTCCTTGAGTATGAATATTATATACATAGCAAGAGAAAAAAAAGTCTGGCTTCTTTATTTTCAGATTACATCATCCTGTGATCAAGCATGTAAATATTTCCTTTGTAATAACAAAATTAGCTGCTACAGAGCAATTAAAACATTAAACACATGAAAATTCCACATCAGATCAGTATCAGAGTCAAGATTAATAAAATGTTATGTCTCAATTACTGTTCTTAATTATTCTGCATAATTCTGCAATATTCAATAGTTATGACTCACGTTTGATATAATGAATGTGCATTAACTAGTGCTTTGCAAAAACTAACTGAAAGTCTCCTAATTAAATTGACTAAATAAATTAGTACAAAAAATTTGGCAACAAAATAAAATGCTTAGAAATACTGGGTTATGAGAGACTTTATTCGATTGCCTACAAATATTCTTTTTGGCGATCCAGTCCAGTACATGGTGATAAACTTTTCAGCCAGGTTTCCCATTTTGATTTACTCGTTACCAGCTAAACTGATTTAAAAAGTCAATTCTCTGTGTTTTATAGTTAAACAGATTCAAGATGATATTGTTAATTTAAATATGACCCATTATATATAAATTGAAGTACATCGTGTATTAGGCATAATTGGGCCTAAATCCAGCCACAGTTAGGTATGAGTTAAATATGCATCAACAGGCATTACTGGTCAACACTTAATAATGTTTTGGTGTGTGGAGAATTTATGACAACAGTTAACATGGGATTAAAACATAAGATAGAGATGATGATAAACTACAATCGCTGCTACAACAATGCATAATTTATTATTTACAAGTTAACTGAAGTAGCAGCCAATAACTGAATTCTTTCATTATTTGTATCACATCAGCCAATGCACAAGCCTGATGCCCTGCTCATTACCAGCAAAATGTTTTGGTATAAGCTACTAGAAATGCAATAATATTTCCAAAGTACATTTTTAAAAGTCAGAAAAAAGAGATTGCAATTCTTAACTATCTACACAAGTGGACACACGTAAAGCATTGCATTTGCAATTTAATAGCATTTTTTTTTCTTGCAAAAAGACTATTCAAAATGTTTTACACGCCAAGTCACTTCAGCCTAAGATCCTAAGGGCTGTCAGTTTGTAGCACCCCTGCATCTAGTGGGTAAAATATTGTCTGTAAGTGAGTGCCCCTTTAACAGCTGCAGCAGTTTTATACACAATTACTTCTGTGTGTTCTGCTTTTCAGAAATATTATTCTATAAAATGCAATCTGTGTGCTCTCAGTGACTATTTGTTTCTCATTTACAGGCCCATAAAAGCTTGCCTGTTTGTGTTTGTGTACAACACACTTCCCAGCGGGAAATATGCATTCATGTTTTCTGCATACATACTGCATGAAAATATCTGTTGCATAATTTCGCCGTGTGTCTGTGCATGCACACGTTTACGCACGAAAGCTAGCTGATTAAGTATTCTGAGAGCCAGTTTGAGAGGGCAAACTGAGAGGCAGTGTCAGGAGCATAATTATACAAATTTGCTTGCAATTTGTCGGTGTGCGTGCATGCGTGTGTCCACTTCGCAATGTGCGTCTGCGTGTGCAAATATGCACCCGATTGTTTGTGCATACATGTGTCTCCTGGTAAAATCTCCAGCTTCAAGTGGTCACGACACACAAAGGCAGCTGCCAGCTTGCTGGCCCAGGGCCAAACACATTGCCTCAGAAATGACAGACGCCTGCCACACAGCTCAGCTCTGAGACTCACTGCACTGAGGGCTAGACATATGAGCGCATGGTTCACTGCAAATGAATTAAAGAGACAGGATAATTCAGAAAATTGCCCTTTGTGATGTATGGTTTTCTGTGTTCCTAACTAGGCGGATTCTTAGATTACAGAAGCTGTTCAAGCATTTCATAAAAATACTTCCATTTAAACAGACCTGTGTCTAGCACTGCTTTCTTTATTGCAGAGATAATTTTACTGAACTGCAGTCGAGTCTAGAGGCATAACTGCTGAATAAGGAAAGAAATATTCAAGACACAAAATTGATATGAATTGCTTAATTCATTAAACTAAGCTTCGCTAATTTTGTGAGACAGTAAATTTATAAATTGGACTTTTTAAAAATGTAGACCCATAACTTATTCAAACATACTGGACTGGATTATGACAGCAGAGGATGATGCAGCCAGGGAATTATAGAACTAATCAAAATATAAAAATCAGTCAAACACAATGTTAATTACTTAACACAGTTATCTCTCCGAAATTGTTCATGTTTTTCTGTCCATTGTATTTAGATTTGGAAATTCATTAACATCTTTGCATAATTGAAATGTCAGCGACACTTTTTTGCCACAAAGATGATCTGTGCCAATTACTGATGCAACAACAAGGTCAGACTGTAAAGAAAATAATATTAAAAATACCCTTAATACCCCACTTGATTGTGGGATTATTCAAATATATATATATATATATATATATATACACGCACACACACAAGCTTTTAATGTTGTGTCACGGATCTCATTGTAGACAAGCACAACTGTTGTCCGTTTTCTGTCTCACCATGTATTTTGGTGTTTTCTACTTTTTCAAAAGACACCTCTTATGCTGGTATAAATTTGAGGAAATTAAGGAAATTTTGTGGAATATCAATACCAGCAATGTTTCTTTGGTGCATTGCATTGGTATGCTTTGGTGCACTAATATTCAGAATTTCACTGAGAGCAAAGGCAAAATTCACCGGATTCAGCAAAATCATGTCTCTGTACATAGTAAACAAAAAGGAAGACTATTTTTTAAATCACAATAGTCATCCTCACACCCCTCCATCTACTAAGGTGCATCTTTTTATGTCTTTTTGAGTGTACATCATCAAGATGTTGTCCATGGTCACCATGGTATTGTCTGAAACTGCCCTCTAAATTCTCAAGTCAACTCAGAACTGGCTTCTGGTGGTGACATTTCATAGTATCAAAGCCAACTTAAGAAATTGACAGAGGACATGAGGGCATTGATGCATGACAACGCTATATATGGATGAGCCAATCTATATGCATAAAAGTAGCTAAACAAGTATTTACATGTTAATGGGTAAATGCTGTTATGTTTTAATCACTGTTGTTGGTACACATGGCATGTAAAGTTGCAGCACTCATGTGGTGGAATTGATCAACTTTTCCAAAGTTGTCAGTGGCAGCCAAGCTCACATGCTGTACTCACTGAATAAACATGAACATCCACTGCCACCACTAAAGGTGCCTATTACTGAGTAAGGTACATTTTAACCAAATGTATTCAAACTTCAGAATGTTTTAGTTTGTCTGTTTAATGGATCACCTGCCTGACAGGTTTCTCTGACTACTGTTACAGTACCTCAAGGTCTGCATATATTTAGTAGAAAAGCCAGAGTAATGAGGCTTTATGCCTGAAGATGTTTGACAACCTTCCTCATTTTTTCCACAGCATCAACATAACAGATTAATCACGGGAGAACTTTCACAAGAGTCTGAAGCTCATTTGCAATCCTGAGAAATTTGAATAAACTCTACAGCTAATAACACCTCATAGGATCACTAATAAAAATAACATTGTGAATTCTTGGCGTGTTTTGTGTTTGGGTTGTAAATAAATATAAAAAAGGGAAAGCAGTCAACTTTGTTAACCACCGCTTGTAAAAACAATCTTAATGCGTTAATTGCAGAGCAGACAAGAATGAGGCAGTTATACACATGTCAAGTTTGTATCCAACTTGACGTGTCAATAT
Organism: Xiphophorus couchianus; assembly: GCF_001444195.1. Taxonomy (NCBI): domain Eukaryota; kingdom Metazoa; phylum Chordata; class Actinopteri; order Cyprinodontiformes; family Poeciliidae; genus Xiphophorus; species Xiphophorus couchianus. Next base: position 10,405,866 of record NC_040242.1, on the reverse strand, counting down.
CTTTATAGCCGTTGTTTGCCACTTTGTAATCCTTTTCACTGATTTCAACCTTTAGTGTAATCTTTTGAACAAATCCAACCATCTCATGCTACATTTATTGGGACTGCTTAAAACATATCCATATGTGTGCATATTTTCCTATTCTAATATATGTCTTAACATTCATATTAACATTTTTTCTAACTTAGAAGTTATTCTATCATAAAAATATTTTAATACAGGATGCATTATAATACAAGATTTAACAGTCATTTTTAAACCATTATTATTATGCAAGCAGTTCATAGGCAGGACTTTGTTTGTTTACAGTGCATTTCAAATTTCTTTGTCTGGAGATGCTTGCTGCAAGTTTTAATATCAACATGGCTGCAGTTTCTCATAAATAAGTTGCCATATTCAACAAGACATGCTTTTCATTTTCAGGAAATGAAAGTGTCATTGTACGAGTCGATCAAGAAGTGCACTCAATGTAGCAGCTAAAGGCCTGTGCAAGAAACTGCAAGAGGCATACAGATGCGGTTGTATAGATGTGTCCTTTGTGAAAGTGATTTCATGAAAAAGAAGCAAATCAAAAGCAAAAACACACAAAAGTGTCATGCAATTATCTACACATTAACTATTTGAAAGCACTTTTCAACTAGCTTGCATGGTGTTCAAGTGCTCCAAGTTAAATTGAGCTTAAAAGTGTTCTTGTCAATGGAAACAAAATTCACCAATATCTCCAGCAAATAAGCAAAAGTGGAAAAATCCATTTTTAGTCATGATGTAAGTTAGCGTTTCTCCTCCTCCACAATTACATCGCATCATATCACCCTGCTTTGACAATAAAGCATCCACTTCTGCAACGTATTCCTACGAGGCGAAGAGGTGACGAGAGCATCCTACGCCAGAATGACTCGGCAGGATTTCTTTTGCACTCCCTACATCCCCACACTCCTTCCCACATACTGAATCACTGCTCACTGGCTGAGGCCCAGTCTGTCTCAACTCCTCCTCCTCTCATCGCTTCTCTTCTCGCTTCTGGAGCCTGTGATCAGATGTGAGTGGATGCTGACGCTTTCTGCAGCAACGCTTTCAACCATCAGCTCAAATTCTGGTCAGAAGGGAGGAAGGGGAGTGGGGGGGAAACTAAAAATGACTGTTGGATGAGAAAAAACTGAAAAAAGATTCAAGGTTATAGAAAGTCTGAATGTCTGCAAATATTTTCAGACAACTAGGTCAAGAAAATTATAAAAGTACTTTTCTGAACACACCTGCAGTAATATCTTGCAAACCAGACTTTTGGTGTAGTGTTTATGCCGTTGTTCTAGGTGAAAACATACATTTTTAAAGTCTTTTAAGAGGAAACAATGTTCTGGTATATTCAATATATAGTACATGTAAATAATACCAAAAAAAGATATCACCTCGTGCCTATGTGTACTCTCGCTGTTCTTTTGTGCACAGGGGATGATTTGGAAACCGTAAAATTAATAGAAGCATTTTTCATGACATTCTTAACCACATTATTTATAATTACAGTTTTCACTCATTCTTTCATGTTTGATAAAATTGTCTCATTGCTAAATATAATAAGTTGACTAAAATTCTACCAAAATATATAGTGCAATATTGTTAAGCAGAGATAACTAAGGACATGTTTTTGAAGTGAAGTGAATGGGTGGGACAAGTTCAATCACTGGGCCCTTTTCCCCCCTCCAACAAGAAATATTTTTGAGCAAATGACAAGTACAACTGATGAACAACTGAGGAACTGATTGAGAGTCTATGTTCTCTGTACTCAGGATGTATCATGTATGTAGTTGTACAGTAAACATCTGTAAAACTATTATGTTTCAAATTGTCACCTTGTCTACAAATTGACAAGGGCCGGTCACATTTTAAGCATTTGGGAGAGAGAAGAAAAGTAAAGTTAAAAAGATGGGACAGAGTGTCAGAGAGCAAGTATTTTATTAGTTTTACAGATCTGTCTCATTCAATATTACATGTCACCCTTAAAATCTGGTGACATTGTTGCTAGGCTTCACTTCAACAATTGGGCCTAACTGCAGATGACATTTGGAGGAAATAAAAAAGTGCAATATTTTGAGCAATAAATATGGCTCAAGGGGAAAAAAAGTTATAACTGGCTAAAAAAAAGTTTTCTGTGGTGTTTAAAATTAAATATGGATTGTCATTTTCTGTGATTAAGGACGCAAAGAAAAGCAATCTTTCCCTTATTTTGTCTATTCTGGAACCTTGAAGAATGAGCCTTTTTTAAGTGTGACTGAATTATATTAAAATGTAAAAAGCAAGGTCAAGACCAAGGGAAGAATGCCAAAGAGCTAACTATGTGAAATCAGCACAGACCATTATGATATTCATTTTTCTTGTCACAGGTGAATGGATGGTTCACCTGTGAGTAAATCAATAATCAAATATTAATTCCAGTTATACTTCCATAGTTTTTATTTTTTATTTAACCATTTGAAATGATTTATGTTACATTTCCATGGCAAGTCACTTGGCCACATGTGCCTCATTTACATTAACTACAGACACTAGAGAACCAAAGTAGGCTTTCAAATTTATTCATATGGTGGTATGCTTTAGGCACCGGGCTCCATTTCCACTTGTCTCTAACCTTCCACAGAACAATATTACTGCACATTGAAAGAATGAGCATGGTGAACTGCTCCATTTCAAAAGGCACACAGGAAGGCTTTAAGAGACAAGAGTTATGGTAGATAAAGGGGCAGTACTGGAACACTCCTCCCCCTGTATGACTTACATTAAGCATTCTGTTCAGCTGAGCCTGCTTCTTCTGGTTCCTTCTCCCTTTTGACACTATCTAACAAAGCAGTCTGGCACTGGGATTGTGTCCAGACCCACCTTGATATGGCAAAATCCCCAAGGTGATTGCTGTGCAGCGATTCAGGGTATAGCTATCAGCTAGTAGAATTATATTTCCTGTTGGTTAGATAATAATAATTAGCTAAGAAAAACAAAATTGTTTCATATTAATTATAAAATCCGTTTTCAAATGACTCAGTCTGTTTTTATTCACTTACAATTTACAATGAGGAGGAAAAGAGTTTGCCCCCTTACAAGTTTCTTCTGGTTTTTTTTTTAGGTCAAACTAATTTAATAATCAGACAAAGATCATCTGCGTGAAAACATATTGCAAAAATAATGTCATTTATTAAGGGAATTTGCTCACTTTAAACTACAAATGCTGCAATTTACCATGGGACCAACCACACTCCCTACTGCGTGTGGGCTCATCTGCCTTTCTACCTGTTTGCTTTCATTCTGTGTCTTAGTGCTTCTTGTGAAAATGCTTTTCAGAACACACTCACAGAAATGATGCACCCAAAATTGACCCGAAAAGCATAAAATGCTGCTAGATGTACAACAGCTTGTCTTCTGTTGCAGAATGATAATTATTTTATTATATATTTATTCAACAAAGGTATATATTTGCTACCACAGAGATAGCAGCCTTTAGAGTCGCAAGACGGAAATATATTTGTATCTATTTTGTTGTTTTATGGGGGGAAAAAAAGACATATGTGCCAAACTGTGATTTCTGGGTGCCTATCTACTTAATATCTGTAACTTCAGCTTGGAAATGACAGGTAGGTTATAGTGTTGATATAGTCTGTAAGTTTATCATTTGAATGCATCTACTGCTGTTGCTCCTCTACCAACAGCTCAACAAGCCCAGAATACTCAGTTTGACTCAAATCATGACCCGAATTGATAAAATGCGTTCCCTGTGCAGGTCTATCTTGCAATTGTAATCAAATTATCATAAACTGAAGACCACAAAAACTCAGTTTTACCTTGTCACGTAGATCTCAACTATTCTTTTTTTCTTAATTTACTTAGATATGCATCTACCAGCAACTGGGTTTGATTTGGGTGACTGATGTTTTCATTCCGGATACTCATTAGATGATGCAAAGTATTGCAACATGGCTAATCCTTTTAGACGCAATACTTTACTTTAGAAAAAAAAAAATCAAAGTACAACCAACAACGTTGTTAAACTAATCTGCATGAAGCTGATACAAAAAGCAAGAACCATAAGCATTTGATCTTTCGATACCACTTTTTGTTATTCCAGTTGTCTGACTTTTGATTTGTAATAATCTTCAAAAAGAACATGCTATTTTCTTGTGCTACAGAAGTTGAACTTCTCTTCCATCCACATTTGAAATGTGTCAAGTGACTTTGCAGCCCATCTTTCCCATCTTGACATCTCTTAAGCAACGCAGAAACTCCGCTCTTCTGCGGCGCCATGACTTGAGGTCATTTCGTTCAAAATGCTTACTAAATGTCAGAGGCGGTCAAGCGCCTCTACAGGAACACAATCCGCCCTAAAAGCTGCTGCTGGCCACCTGTCCATCACATCAGCGCTTTCTCAGGTTATTGCTTATGACGTTTAACCCCTTCATGTCTTTTCATCGAGGCAAATCACTGTCAGATGATATGATTGGCTATGATGGATAGTGGATACGTTTGTGATTGGATGAGACAGTGGACACAAACTTCCTTGAGGTGAGGTTATTCTCCACTTGCTTCTTTGAACTTGAACAATATTTATAAATAAATTTAAAAAAAATTCTAAGACATATTTGGAAGAAATCAGGAAATTAGTTTTTAGCTTTTTAATATTTATAGAGGTATTTATCTACCATCATTGAAAGTTTTCTGACTATGTGCAAAAAAAAGTGAAATGTGCTATTTTTCACCTGATACTAAATATAAAATAGCTGTTGGTAGTTGGAATGTTTGCAGTTTTAGTAAAGTCACTGGATGTACCTCATTAGCTTCTGGTTGGATGGAATCATTCTGACATAAGATGGAGAATCAATGCTCTGATAACCATGAACAAAACAGCATCTATGAAGAGGCACATATGTACAAGTCTACCCCCTTGCAGCTGGGTAAGGATCACACCTGTGCCAACGCAATGGGAAATCCTAAAATAATAGAAAGTAACCCAAAATAATAGAAAGCAAGTGTTTAAATATCAGCAGGGACAAACAGAAAGTACAATAGAAGCTGAGAAGCAGCCACTCCGGGAGTATCTTTGTCCTGCAAATGGTTTTCCAGGCGCTGAAACAGTGCTGCCAAATGAAATGCTGTCTGTTTACATACTGTACAAGTGCAAAAGCTAGCAGTTGACACAAGCAGCAAAGTGTGATTATGCCCCTGCTCAGAAAGTCACAGTTCATATTGCACCAGACCAAGTGTGAGGGTCTCGTTTAGAAGAGAGAAGAAAAAAAAACAATGACGTGGACATCCCGATCGTCATCTGCTGTAGTGTTTTCGCAAACAGATTACCTCTCTCTGTTGAACTTGAGGGAATGGAGGACCGCTGGTCTTTTCTGCCTCAGGTTCCACAAGTGGACGCTGTCATCGGCCAAAGCACTCACCAGCGCTCCCTGTTACATCAGAGATAAAGTTTTTTTTAAATTTTATTTTAACTTTTCAAAAAATAAAATCCAACATTCAGAAATACATGAGGTTAAAACAGAATTTTTCATAAACACATCCTCAGACTGCATTCCCCCCCAAGAATATTAATCACATTCCCAGGCAGTTTGCTCCCAGGTAACGATGATGATTCATAAGATGTATAAAAGTGTATGTGTGCATGTAGGAGGAACTAAAAATCATCTCCATCTCCCTGAAGGATTTGTTTGAGCTGCTGAGTCACAATCACACAGACGCAAAATCACACGCGCGCACACAGACAAAACACACACGACTGAGCATGAAATGCTGCTTTCACCAAATACGTTTCAAAACATAATCAAGTTGGTTTTATTAAGTGACTCAGAATGGCCTGGAGGTAATCCAGACCACGGGCATGTTTAAGACTTCCTGATTCCCACTCAGAGCATGCCGATATTTGTGTCTGTCTTATTGTTTATAATAATATAAGGATAGAATTTTGAATTTAATTTGAGCCATTGCAAAGCAAGGTATTGGTTGAGCTGTTAAAGGTAAAACAGGAATAAGAACTTCGGTTCAAAAGCTGTGATTTTTAATTTCAAAAATGCTTCTTTAAATGAAAACAGACTATCAGCACATTAATATTAATGTCGTCTGAGATCGTAATTTTATTTTTTTAAATCAGGGGTATTCATAAGCATTTTTTAAATTCTCAGTCGTCCTCCAAGACATCTGAGTGCAACAGGAATTGGCTGATCTTACACCTGACCAGTGATCGGCCTTTCAGGAACCTAGGAGCTCAAAAATCTGTGCTTTACTATTCTTTGGTATGGAAGTTGTAACAAAGCAAATTCATCCATTTTAAATCAGTGTAAGTCAGGTTTAAATGGGGTAAATGAAAGGAAGCACAAAATTTGTAAAAACTGAAAACATTTTTACAGAAGGATGCAGCTGTTGTTTTGCTTATTTTGTTTCTTTACTATTTTGTAAGAGACTTTTTTTTTGAGGGTTTGAGGCACAAAAAAAGAATTGCCTTCTTTGTGCTTTTGGATGATTTTTGGAATCGATTTAGGACCCAAATGTTATGGAGCCTCACCAGCAATGTTGAATGTATGAAGGCCAAGTTCCTTTTTGCCTTTTGTAAATGTTGGTTAATGTTTCACATTCTTTAAGGGAGGGATCTCCAACTACAGTCTTCAAGGACCCGTGTCCTAAATGAGTTTGATATTTTGTAATCAAACATGGCTGAAACAAATGGTGGAGCAACCCATATGATGAGGCCTGGTGATTAATCATTATTTGATTCAGGTGTTGAACTAAGGAAAGAACAATAACATCTAAGATACTGCTGTTGGGTGTAGACAACATCAGATTGCTAATCAGTTTGTTAATCAGCAATATAAAATGTTAAATATACATGAAATGTATATTCCTTACTCCTACTGTCTTTGTTTTGAATTATATTACACACACATTACTTTCTTAATTACTCCTTTAGCATAAAAAAATATTTTGCATTAAGAAATATTTTGAACAGAATTTGATTGTGTTCAAAATATAGAAATAGGAATTGGCTAAATCCGGCAGATAATGAACTTACAAGAAACAGATTCAAAAACAGACCACAAATCTCTGATCACAAAACATTGAATTTATTCAAAACGTTTCTAGTCAAAAACACAAAAGGTGTTCACAAGTCAAATTCATCCATCCACACCTATACAATACTGTACATCGACAAGCAACTTGAAGCTCAACTTCATACCAAAGAACACTTCAGGCTGTGGCACAGCAAAGTTGCAATCATCTGGCATCTGAGGCATAAAAATCTAAATGGAACCCACCTCATTGATGAGAAACTGGAGCTGGATGACGGCTGCTCCGCTCTCATGCTGACAGTAGCATTCGACCCCAGGACGACCAAACCTGGAGAATCTCAGTCAAGAACTATAGCTCTGCAGATATGTGAGTTTGAACAGGAAGGCTTTAAAGTAAGCATACCACTTTTATTTACTTCTGATTGAAGCTTTACGAAATGTGTACACAAATAAGGGTGTTACTATGCTGATCTATTTCTCCTCTCACATGCAAGAAGAAACTGGTGAACCATCTCAGCCATCTTTACATAGAGTTAAGTTGTTACAACTGTCAGAAAAAAGTAAGAAAACCCTGAACTAACTCTAGTTTACTGAAAGGTTCACCCCCTTTGAACTGTGCGATTAGGACTGGCAATGCACAAACTTGTACATATGAAGGTCCATTTCGACTATATAACTTTACAACATCTTATTTCCTAAGTCTTTTGGGAAAATATTTTGCAGACTGTCGAGACGAAAGCAAAACTCTTTGGAAGACATATATTCACAGCACAATAAGGTGACCTGGTCAGATGATTGTGGACTACCATATTCAGTCAACTTGTGACAAAAACAAAAGAAACTTCCAAATATATATATATATATACATATATATATATAAATTAGAAATATAAAACATATAAATTTTATACACACAGAAACTGAATCAAAACACAAAAGGTGGACATTATGCAGAGAGTACAAAAAATTATCCCAAAGAGAAAATTGAAGTGAGAGTATAAATGCAATTGGAAGAACTCTTATGACAGCTACAGAGAAAGGAAAGAGCAGAAGGGAGGAATTGAATTTCAGAAGTAAACAGAGGAAAAGATAAACAGGAGGAGGCTGACAGAGAATAAGGGGTTTCACTGTTCAAGGAGGATGAATGAGTAACCTTACTGATTATATCCATTCATTTTCCCCAAGAACATCAGCTGAGGTGGCAATTTATCATGAAGGTCTCATGGAGGTGTAACCATCTTAGAGTCAACAACACTACTGTTTATCAAATATGTGCATGCAGTGATGGAAGTTATTTTATTTGGAGTTAGCAAAGCCACCAAGCTGCATATACCTGTAGACATGAAGACATTTAACAACCATAAGTTGAACAACTTTCTTAAATCAACAAGCATACAGCAAATACGAGAATGTAGCAAGGTTCCCCCACCTAAAAGCCTCAGCAAGACATTCGAGGGAAAGGAGCTTCTCACCTTCCTCATATCTGCTTCTAGACTCTTCAGGTGAATTATGCCATGTTATTTTCTTTTAAAGAGGCAATCCAAGGATTAAATCTGAGCACTGAGGATCCTTTTACCAGAAAATATCCACCAGCTTTAGTGGATTTAAGCCAATAAGCCTCCAGGGGGAGTGAAGACACTTGAACCGCAAGACCAGGAGGGTGCAACCAAGTCAGTAACAATCGAATCTCCCACCAAGTCATGTGGACAGCTTAGCTTAAAAAGCATGAAAATGATTTGGCCTGTTTAACCGTCAATGAGCTGGGAGATATTTGGTGATAAAGATGAGACATTTAAGCTTACATTTTAAAAGCTCCCAGTTTAAATTGAAGCAGAAAACGGTGAAAAACATGGGGTATTAAAAGTTTGTAGAAATAGTGAGCCTTTTAGGAATGCTGAAGCCCTGTGAGCAGGGCTCAAGCTGTTTCTAGAAACTGAAATTACACTGGTTAACATCTGGTGCTGGTAAGATATTGGGCACTGTTATTTTTGTTTTTTATAATAACGATAATGATAATAGTAGGAAAAGTCAAAAACACTTTACCACAAAAAGGTTGTATGACTCACAAAGTCACAAAAACAAGCAGGTTTCCTTGCAGATCTGTGTAAATCTGGGAACTTTCAAAAATCGTCCTCTGTTCAGAACTCATCCTTCATTTCTGCACAGAACATTAATGAGCATAAATACAGCAGCGCAGTTAGGTGTTAGGCATAATGCTTTGGACCCAACAACAGTGCAAACCAGCCAACTCAGAGTGAGTTAATTGAAAGCTCTGTCCTAATGTTGCCTGGCAACCAAATCTTCCAGGGGCTCAGAAAGAGAGAGGAAAGGATTTAAGGATGTGCTTTTTAAACTGCTCATTTCGCCTTCTATTTGAAGAGAGCCAGCCGTCCGACAATTCCATTGTCATAGCACACACACACAGACACACCGTGACCCAGACAGTACTTAAAAACATCTTGGAAATGTATTAACGATATCTATGCATTTTGTATGCATTTAAATGGGAGATAATTCAATGTTCATAAGTAAGGGGGTTGGTATAATGATCAAGATAAACATAGGAATCATATCAATCTCAATGAAGTCAATATTATTAAACAAAGCTTTTGCTTTATTTTTAAAAGGAAATATATACTTCCTTCTAAATGCTGTGTTACAAAATATTATGTTATCCCTCAGGCAAGAGGTTTACTACAATTTTCCATGGACAGGCTGGATGCGAGGAAACATTTTGTTCTGCACATTATTTTAATTTAGCATTACTAATCTTTGACACTGTTGAACAAAAATCTTTTAACTATCTTGTAAGAAATTATGGTAATCATAAACATTCTCTGTCCATATCAGACAATGCATAAGTGCAACAATGAATCAATCCAAATGAAGACCAATGGCAAAAAGATTTAAAACCTGGCATTTAATTTTAGATTTAGATTTTTGCTCAAGTGTACACCTAAATGAATCAAGCTGCAACTTATTCTAGTAATTAACCAATGCTATTTTAGGAGCAGTTATCTTCATTTTGAAATAAAAACAGTTAACCCCACAAAGCCAACGTATAATTTTTCACATATCTGGTCTCCCAAATCTTCAATTTGAAGCCCTGTTTAAATAGTAAGCAGCATGTGTTTAGTGTCTATTAGTGATACTCGAATGCATTTCAGCCTAAAACATTCTGTCCCTTACTGAATTTTAAAAACACCCAGCACTTTCCAAGAAAAGATCACCGACATCTCAGCTGTCCATATTTTTCCGCTATTTTAACAAACATGACCTAAAGTTCCTCTGACGTGCCCCCTCTCAATCAACGTGGGCCAGGCCTCACAGGAGATGCTGCTGACAGGAGCATTCCTCATTCCTTTTAAGCCGAGTGAGGTCTCTATCCCGGTCCACATCCTCTCCCCACACTGCACCAACTCTATAAGTAGACAGACTGGCCGCGGGCAGCGATAGCAACAAGACAAGAGTACAGGAAGACAGAGAGTGAAAGCAGAAAGTGGGTCAGCTTCGTGTCCCGTCAAATCCAATAAAAATTTCTGGAGCTTTTCTAGAAGTCAAAGTTGACTAAATTCACTTTCATATTGCTCTTCTTGTATCTATTTCTGTCCAAGCCACAGGCCTATTTCTTTATAAACAAAGGTAAATTGCTGGGTATTTGGCTAAGTTATACAGCTGGAGAACACTGGAAAATTACAAAAGTTATGTTTGTTTTTTTTTATATTGAGGGATATTATTAAAGGTGTAGCTGAAAATAGATGAGAGACACCAGAGGAGGGGCTTTCAGCTTTTAGATTTTCTTGAAAAAATTTTTTTATTTTACTTGATAAGATATCTACCTGGTTCAAACAAAAGAGAAAAGAAAAATATGTACACCCTTTTTAAAATACTGTATGTTCAAAATTTCCAACACAGAAGGGTCAGAAAATGTCAAAGTGATGTACACCAGAAAAGAATGAATGACAAGAATATTCAGAAAGAAAAAGAGGAAAAGCAATAAGACGGAGGGTGAGAGAGAAAGCAGCAGAAAGAGCAAGCCTGGGAGCACTGAGTTGCTATGACGTCAGGCCTGAAGTGACGTAAAAGCTAGCCACTCATACATCACTCTGCCAGGGAGGGGTTGAGACCAGATCAGAGTCTGATCTGCAATGGGCTCAGAGGAAGGAATCAGGCTACTGAAGTTAGGAGGCAGAAAACAGAATAAAGTGATTAAAAAAACTGAAATAAAAAAGGGTATTAGTCTGAGAAGGACCAGAGCAGGACAAGGTTTTGCAGCATTAAACAGAGTTAAATTCACAACCCATTTAAATTATGAAACCGGAAGCTTAGTTGTTTGTTCCCACAGTCAACATGATGCTGCAGCCTACCTTGACCTCAGACTATTGAACCGTCGTTTGTCATCCATCTCCCAGCTAGATCTGATTTAGAGGTTGCTGAGAGCCGATTTCCTCCACACAATTGATCCTGTAATGATCTAAGCCAGTTACTAAGATAGACACTTCTCCTAAAAATCGAACTTTGGGTTTCTTTACAAGAACAAAGATTTTCTCCCAGCCTTTTCAACAATTTTAGCTACTGTCTTCTTATTTTGAAAAAGTCAACATTGCAATGGTCACCATATGCCCTCTGGGTGGGATAAGGGTGGAATGGTTGTTTTTTGTTACATCTGTCTTTCTTCTGTTTGTTAATTTAAAGTAAAATATCTTCAAATGTAGTTGCTTTCAATCATTATGTTATGGCAAGCAGCACAATTGTACACATGGTTTATAGGTTTACATAATGCAAACAAATCAACTGTGAGGCAGAAATCTTAACTCTGTGTTTAATGTCTAAAGACACTAAATTTGACAAAAGTAAATGAAGCATATAATAAACTTCTCATTTGTTGATAAACTGTGTTAGGCCAAGTAGGAGTAGACAACATGAAAGGTAATTATTAAAAGGGATAATAGAAAATTGTCTTTGTTGGAATTAGAAGACAGAGCTCTGACTTGATGTGATCAGAGCTCCATAAATAGAAAAAATCCATAAACACATAAAAAAAGTCTAAGGAGTAAGCAAGATCATTAGATAGAACAATTCCAAGCATCTTAGGTTATTAAAAGATTATAAACCTTCAAATGATTAGTCTCAGTGGATTGCAGTTTTTGAATTCAAGATTCCAAAGGATAAGAAACTAATCTTGGGAACAGAGATCTGGGGTATAATTTAATTCAATTCCCCACCTCACCATCTGCGTCGCCAGTTTCTCTTGACTTCAAAATGAGTATAAGTAGGATCAGAGGGTCAGTGTTTGCCTGAGGAACTCGACGTTCTCCCGTCAAGTTGGTTTTTTAAAGATCACAACCTCTTCGTGGAGAATTAAGCACAGCCGTTTCAAGGTGTGTTTTGTGCATATGTTACATTTATAAATGAGACCCCTGAACCGATGTTCTAAAACATTTTTTTTAATAACAGCCATTTCTAAAGTAATGGCTGTTTGGAGATTGACCAATAAAGCTGCCATCAGTATTGGGTTTCTTTGGAAGAATAATCGCTGCAAGGATCATAAACAACAGAAGAAAATTGTCTTTCAATCTGTTAGAGCTAGGTGTGCTACTGTGCCAACCTTAGCTTGAACGTTTACAGTAACAAATATGAAGATTCGGTTTCAACTTTTTAAAAAATATTTCTGACCTTTGCCAGTTTTATTACTTTCGTCACTGTAAATTCGTGCAGCAATGTTCTTTGTTGTTGACTGATCAATTTTAAAGTTTTCCTTCAGGGGACATTCCATCAGTTTCTATTCTAAACTTCAGATGCAATAGAAAAATTTGGAAATGATCATAACTCAAGCCAAAAATATAAAATACTTCAGGGAAGTTTTCAATTGTCGCTTAGTAACAGTAGCAATGACTCCCATCCTGCAAAGGCCACAAGTTAAATCAGCGCTGCTCACATAGGTCTTCACCCCTTGAGCTTAAGAGATTTACACATTGTAGCACTTTAGGGCCCCCTATGACTTATTTGTGTTAATTTGTTTTCCTTTCCCCTCATCTGCCAGAGCATTCAAGCAGCCCATGATACATCAATGACAGAAAGAGCCTGGAGAAGCTATGAAAACCCAGCTCCCTCATGAGTTTCATAGTCATAAGCTGCAAAAACAGGAAAGCCTCCACAAATCTTCTCCTGCAATCAAACAAAAATGCAAGTAACACACTAATATCATGTTTAGGCCTGGTCACAAAGGCTACATCGCAAAAAGATAAAGACCCAGAGATGGGAAAACTGGTGATTAATTTGTTTAACACATCCCTTGTATAAATAATCTCCCTCGACACATTTAATTTATTATGCCTGCAAACAATTAAACTGCTTCGGAGCCACTAAATAATGGTCACTGCTTCAGCTTGCACGCACTTGCCTTGGAATGCACTTTGTTGTGCACACACGTACACATTTCCAACTCCTACATCTATTATGGTCCCTGTTCCAAAGATTCATCTACATGACATTCTTGACAATAGCTATTTGCTGAGTTACACAGTTCAACATTGCAGCAATCCTCAGATAAAAAGAGAGACGTGGTTTCATAGCTGGCAGAGAGATCATATAGTTTTCTCTTTTTTTTCAATTTCTACACTATAAATTAACACAGAAGACATCCAACTATGAAAGAACACAGAATATTTTGTATGTTTTTTATATATAAAGCATTATATAAGATTCTTCAAAGTAGCCATGTCTTTCTTCGACTACCTTGAAAACATTTGTCATTCTCTTAGTCAGCTTCAGGGGGTAGTTCCCTAAAATGATTTTTAATTAACCCATTAATTACCTTGTCAAGAGTTCATTTCTGGAGGGTCTTGCCTTCTTAATGTGTTTGAAACTATCAGTTGGTTGGTTGTGCACAAGTAGGGCAGGTTCAAAGGTCTATACCGTAAGTAATCATATTTGACTAAAGTTGTAATTCATAATATTGCACCAGCCACTCACCTAACGACAGCAAAATGATGGTGCATCATTCATTTAAGAAATGAATGTCAATAATAGCTTAACAGTTTAGGAAGAGTACTGTAAAGTTTAATTACACAGACCATCAAGTGCAATAATGAAACTGACTCGTGGTGACTGAATCCAGCAAAAAATAAAGAATAAAAAAAAAAATCAAGCATTACCTCTGATGCACGGACTTAGTCGCCTCAAACAGCAAACAAACAGCCTCTCAATTGAGAACTCACATCTCAAGAAGGCACATCTGAACATCAGAGAAGACTGTGAAATAGGCCTTCCTGGCCAAATTGTATCAAAAGATGCAGATATGACAACCAGGAGAAAAATACTTGGACTTTCAATCACAGAAAATCTGTTTGTTCCAAAAAGTCCAAAATTTGGATTTTGGATTCAATTTCCATGTCATTGAGATGCAGAAATGTTAAGCAAATAATTTCGACATGTTTCATTCCTACAGTAAAGCATGGAGGAGGATTCAAGGTACGCTGTACTACCACGGCTACTACAGAACACTACAAGTAAAAAAGGGCCTAATTTACTTTCTCATCTGAATAATTAATGCCGAGGCAAACTCCTATTATGTAAAACCTCTGATGTACATGTGACGCGTCCCTGTGTTACTTTCGTGAATGAGCGCCTGACGAATTCTTGTACTTTCTCCTTGAAGCTGATTGGCTGGAAGGGGTTTAAAAGGTGGTAAGCTCCACCCACCAGTCAAGTGAGAGATTTCAGACAACAATCTTTTTAGGTCTAGATCAATTGTGTGTTTAATATGTTGAAAAGCAACACTTAAAGCATGATCTTACTCTGTTTAAAGGTTTGAGAGTAAGCCAGCAAACAAAGCAGTGCTAGTGCAGACAGACAAAAAAAAAAAGAAGACCTCCCCATATTGTAGAGATAATATGAATAGTTGGTTATTGGAGAAAAGCCAATTCTACTCATAAAAGGGTGTTGATAACCCAGTACATCATCATATTCTACCAGAGTATCTCAGCACTGTGCGACTGTACATGAAGTGTGAAGATTAAATATCCTTAAAATTAAAAAAAAAAATGGAGCCTTTGAAAATTAAAGGCTGGAAAGAGCATGAGGAGATGGAGAAGTGCAGGGGATGAGGGGTGGAAAAGGAAGCTGGAGGGGATGAGGGGGTACAAACTCTGAGCAAAATAAATGTTGAGTCAGCTGAACAGCTTGCGGCTGACCCTTGCAGTGAATGCATGCAAAGCATAAGAAAGAGTAGAAGAAATTTTGAAAAAAGGCAGCATGAGGTGAAAATAGAAAGAGACATGAACAGAGGGTGGGAGGGGCTGTCAGGGAAGAAAAGCAAGTGAAAGAATTTTGATCAGGAGACACTACATAAAGCAAAAGAGACACATACATAACTAACAATACCTGTGCATTAGATAAGTAACTTCTATTCTGTGTGCCAAATATAAGATATAAATCTTTTATGTATGAAAATCAGTTTTTCTGTAATTCAAGCAATGTCAAGCTAATAAAATGCTTTACGTTAAAAAAAAAAGAATAAAACTTGTGATATGTGGGAGATTACTACCTGATAATTAAACTACATCACATCTACAGTTGTCTAAAATGTTTTTGATTGAAACAGCATGTTCCAGTACAAACAGTAATAATTGAGAAAAAAAAAATCTGAGAAAAACAACATAGTATTTACAGTCCAGCATGCCGTGAACAAAAAAATGTATACAAAGGAGGAAATACAGTAGACAATCAACTAAATGTTGACTGTCAAAAAAACTGTTGCTTTTGGTTTCTTTTTGGTATTTAAATCTTTGGATCAATGGCATCAGGTTTTCAAAAAAAAAAGAGCAAAAGATTCTCAGCAACTATAGGACTAGTTTAGAAAAAAATATATATTTCTGTGTTGTCTTTGGTTATGAAATCCAATTTAAATACTAAAGACCCAACTCAAATTAAACAATATTCAAGGCTTTTAATTGAGGTGGAGCCTCAAGGCTCAAGGTGGAGACGGATTTTTCGCAAGCAGAAAGAAAATGACTGAGGCAGAGCAGTCCCAGCCCTGGAGACGGCACCTGAAAGAAAGACGTCTAAGCCTCTGGGCCAAGACCGTGTCTCCACTGGGTATATTTTTTTGTCAGTCTTGCTCTGAGAAGGAATTCAGTACAGACAGTTGTTGCCCCTATGTGAAAAGCATGTACGGTTTTCCGTCAGTGAGAGTCAGAACCGCTGATCTTTATTATATTACTATTTGACAGGAATAATCTAATGACCACAGGAACATTTAGGGTCATTTAAGAAAGTGGTGTGGGCTGTGATTAACATCCAGCCTAGTTGCCATCATTTTTTAATTAAAAGTTTATTCCCCCATAACTTCAAAATATAGAATCAATACATTGTTTCAAGTTTTAAGGTAATTAAAACAAAGAAAACTGGAGTATGATGCCTTTATAAATGGTGTATTCAATTAAAAATGGAGATGGAAGTTTTCTGAAAGAAATCAAAAGGAAAGTGCAACGCATGCAGCTTTGTGGATTACATTATCTACAATAGTTTGTTTGTGTTGCCCATATTTTACATGATACTTATCAGCTTGGTACAGGATGATTAGGTATTCTACATGAGTGCTGGACCAAGGACAAGCACAAGGATAAAGCTGCTGTCTGGCTGCTGCCCGGCTGCTGTCCCTATAAACTTTAAAGCTCTCATATCATCTAAAAAAATTGCAATTTTTCCCCTCCAACGCTGGCTAAAAGTCACATTTCAAATGAGAGTGTATATAATTTGGAGAGATGTTCTGGTATTCATGCAATTTAATATTCAGAACTGCATTTTAATGTTAATCATGTTTTCATGCAATTCATAATAAAGAGCAAGTCAGCCTTAGAAAGGGGCATGAAATGACAGGATAACCTGAAAAGGGCTTATGTTAGGGATGGAGATCCTCTGTCCCGAGACCCTATTTAACAGGCTGAATCTCTCATTGTCCTGGAAAGTATAATACAGTGCAGCACATGTATATAGTGTCAATACATTTCTACAGTGACATAAAATAAACTAAGCAGGACATTCATTTAGAATCGCAACTGACAGACAGCAATATGTTAAAATAGAAATTTGAGCAAATGCAAGAGTAGTCCGACAAGTTCACCAAGACCCTCCTGAAATCAACAGGTTTTAACCATCTTATTCAGCTATTCCCTCAGGCATGCGTAGATGTGCTAAGAGGGTAATACGCCCCATTGAGACTACACACTGTATAACGAGGGAGATTATTAGCCTCACTATATGTGGAAAAAGCTCATATTTTCAGTTCAGTTTGCAGTGTGTAATAAAATTGCCGTAGGTAATTTTTCATTTTACCGTAAAATTAATCTCGTCTTTAATCCCCGGTGAGTTTTACAGGTGTGATGTCGCTGTGTGTTAAAGTAATGCTCCAACTGGAGAGGGGAGATAGGAGCAGTTGATCCATCATGGAGTAGAAACTACTGGTTTCATGTGTTACATCTGGAACCAAATATTCAACTACTGAGGTTTGGATTTGCAGACTAGCATTTTGCTTTGTACTACTTGCATTTTTCATTTTTCATATTCAACATCTATAGTAAAAAAGAGCCAACTAGCATTAAAGAAAGACTTGAGACTTCATAAACATGGAGTGACATGTTTATGAAGTCACAAGAAAATGGAAGAGTCCAAGTTTATAAAGGGTCTTTATTGATATTTGGTGAGTGGGATTAAGTTGGTTGGTTATGTAGCTGATAAGTCAACAATATGTGTTTGCCATTTCTCACTTGGTATCAATCAGTTTCTAGACTTGAGATGCATTTCTAAAAAATATATTTCTTGGAGTTAATATTCAGGGATTGTTAACACCATGAGTTAGTAGGTTAGATTCACAAATGTATATTCTATGAAATAACAATATATACATAATAAATACTGCCTGTATTTTCAAAAATCTCTGGGGGCATTGGTTGTATGCTCACTCTGCCTGAATCTCTATCTACTTAAAATACAAATAATCCCTTATGATGTATGAAAAAAAATCTAATGCACAATCCTCACATCTCCAAGGGGCTAGTACAGAAACACTCATAACTCAGAATATTGTATTTTCTCGACACACATTTCACTCGTAGTTGTAACTTTATACATATTAAGCATTGCCCCTGCAGATTTCAGAGCTCAAGAAATGATAGCAATGTCCAACCTATGAGAAGGTTAAAAATATATATAAAAATTTTAGTTTAAGAACATTTTTTAGGTGCCTCTTGTATGACCCAGACTTTCATTATACTGGCCTAAATGTAAGGCAGACAGCAAAATGGATCTATGTGCCCTTTCCTGTCATTCATTTTGTCAGCCGAAGTCCACAGCCAGGAGAACGGAATCATTTACTGTAGATTATACAAATTCCTACATTCTTGTCTCTAAGCATCCATCTCTCTCTCATTTACAAAAAACGAAAGCGATCACAAGTCTCAGTGGAAGAAGAAAATGGAACAAAAACAGGTGTACCACTTTCAAAGACAAAACCCAAGTGGACACTTTAAAAAGAGTATGAGGGGAATAATTTAAGGAAAACACGGCTTGGCTTTATACCAGCAGAAAAGTGGGAAAAAGAAGTCTTTGACAAGTTTTCTTCCTTTCTATGAATAATGAATGTGAGAATCGGGAGCAACCACATGCATTTAGATAGCTACTTGTGTTACACTTTTCAAGTGGCAGAAAGAGAAATGTGTTCCACCTCTGCAACTGAAACCTCATCTCAAATTAACATCATACACATTTAGTTTACAAAATCACGACTATTTTAAAATGTATTCGAGCCAGGACAAAATCCTTCAATCTAAAAAGATCATGCTGTACTCTGCTTTTCTTGTACACCGTACTAACCAGTGTAGTGACTAAAGTAACTTGGAAACTGTGTACAATGCTAAAAATAGCTCGCAAATAAATGCAGATATTTCCCCCCAAAAAATTGTCCCAATGCAATCAATGTGTCCTCTCATCTCTCTGGACTCAAGCATTCACACAAACACATACTCACCCTCTGGCATTGATATCAAACAAATCTTTTCAAAGGTAAGTCCATGGGAGATCAGCCACTGCTGGCCTCTAATATGCTTCGATGTGCCAACCGATGCAGAGCCAGGCCTTGCTTTCAAGGTGCCTGCAAGCTGCCAGTAAAGCAAAAATCAGCATATTGCCAACCATGCAGTAGCACCTCGGTCATTGTGTTTTATTATTCAGTCTCCATTCAGCCTTGTGGTGATCAGAGCTGCAAGGGGTGTGGAGACTTTTTTTTAATTATTATTCTTTCTGTAAGTTTTGTCAAGACACAATTGGATGTAAACAAGCAATAACCTCTTCAATCACTTCAGCAAAGGCTTTCATGTGCAAACATCATCAACAGACGCAAGACCTCACTAATTGAAGACTTTGCAGCATGCAATAATCTCTGTACCCTTCACTGCTTGGGAGTCCATGTAGCGATAAAAACCCTTACAGTATATCCATCCAGCATAATCTTAGAAATGCTGCAGTTTAAGAAGCAGCTTTAGGTTTTTTTTTTCATTTTCCTCCCCTGTCCTCCCATCCCAAAATAAACCTGGATCCTCATCCAGTCGTGTTTGTCACAGTTCTAGCTATTTTAAACTTCAGATTATGGTTCCAACTGTAGATATCGGTACACTTACCTACAAAATGTGTACACCCCTCTGCTAAAATGAGTTTTGTGAGAAATATTTAAAAACTTTTTCCACCTTTAATGCCACATATATCCTGGGCGCATCCTGAAAAACAAAAATCCGTCTGAAGAGGGGCTAAAAAATTAAAAGGTATAGTAAATTAGTTGCGTAAACATGTTTCTCCTTAAACTAGTATTTTCTATAATCCCTTTCTGACTTTAGTCTAGTCATTCAGTATCTGAGAATTCACACCTCATATCAATTAAATTCAATTTATTAATCTAAAATGAAGATTTCTTGACCTTTCCCACATTTGCAACCTTAGCAACCTCTTACATCCTTTATATATCTGGGCTAAAAAGTAAGATTGGAAGAAAAGGCTTCCATGTTGCAAGCAAAATATCCAGACTTGTCTAGAACACTCTAAAACAATGTGGGAAAACCTGGTATACTTGGACACAATATCAAAAGATATGTTTGGGGAAAAAAAATGACATTTAGTATTACCAAGATAACATTCTGCCCACAGTGAAATATAGCATTGGGGCATCATGTTCAGGGATTACATTTTCTTAGCTTCAACGGAGGTCACCAGAAAACGGTTTCTCTAGAACCAAATACAATTTTTGGAACTAAACTAAATCTGAAAGTATGCAGTCTAATCTGAAGAGCTCTGTGAACTAGAAAAATGCAATCGTGTATATTTGCACAATTTCTGGAGATGAGAGTCGCCAGATATCACAAAGACGAGCTGTGGGGTGTAAATACTCTGACCAAAGAAGAAGACCAAGTCCTGGAATTGAATCCACAGATGTTTTATGGCTGAGCAGAGTTGTAAAATTAGGATATTGCAACAGTTTTATTTAGGATATTTAGAATTTCCTCCCTAACACGTCTGTTTGTTTGTTTTTTTCAATTAAATTGTACAAAATGTGTCACATTAAAAAGGTAGCAAAAATTGAAAATCATTTATCATGATTTTCATTTCTTCATCTCACAAAAATGGCAGTTTATACCTTCAGCATATATAATGTATAGATTTATGCATGTTGATGGATTGAATTAGAATTTTCTATACATCACTCCCTGTGGGCATTAATTCTGTTGTATCTGCTTCAGGACTAATTAGACACCAGCCATACACTGCGGCGCTGTCCGCTTGCCAGAAGAAAAAGGCATCTTGCCAAAATCCACACAGCATATAAAATATGAACCTGAGCTCTGTCCTTTGCTCTTCTACAAGAATCAATGGCCAAATATTCCCAGCACTTAAGTGGTAACCATTAGTGAGCATCCACATCCACGTTTGCACAGACTCACACACTGAGAAACACACACACAAAGAGCAGTGAAAGTGTCCTTCGACTGGAGGACAAAAGTTTAAAGTTCCCCATGTTGGTGACCATGTGCCTCACAGACGTTAGGTGCTGTGCAGTAATTTATGCTTCAACAGGTTTCACTTCAAAAAAAAAACAGGCAGGGTAGAAAACACATTTAATACATTTTTATATGTATTCACTAACATTTTAATAATTGTTAAAGAGAAGATATATGACTTACATTATTAAAATCACCTCATGCTAGGAGATAACTTAAGTAAAACTAAAAAGGCCTGAAACAATAAGATATAAGGATACCAGGTAATTAATATGGTAGCAAAAAGTAATTAATTCCTGACCAACTGTAGAGAGATGGAGCACTAGTGGGGTCTCATCTGTCTTACTTGTTTTAAGTCACAGCAGCATAAAAACATGTTTTATTAATCACTTTCAAGTTTCCTTATTTATGGCCCGTGTCCTGCATCTTACATTAAGTTGCAGGAGCTGTTAATTACAGCAATGGGTTAGAAAATATTTGCTATGACTCTAGGAGACAGGAGATCTTGGGATGGAGTTCACATGTTCTCACTGTGCATGTGTGGGCTATCTCCATAAACATGATGGTACCATTCATTGGTCACTCTAAATAGTCCTTAGGTGTGCATCAAGTGAACCTTTGAACATTAGGTTGGACCGTTATAATTGTAGAGTAATATTGTATTCTTATACAAGTGTTTTAAAATCAACAAGTTATGGATCTTTACTGTCCCTGTTCAGAACTTTTCTGACATTTACCAACTACAGTTTCTTAATTTCCCTGTTGTAGTCAGATGGGTTTTTTTAAAGACATATTCTTGGATTAATAGAGTGATGATGGTTTTGATGCTAATTAGTTTATAACAGGTTTATAAAGTTGTTACTTTATTTTTAATGGTTATTTGTGTTTTATTTGTTATATGGATGATTTCTGCCAGATGTCAGAGACCTTTCTCAAAAGGTGATGAACAATAAATTGGCTTTATCTTAATCTTGCAAAAGTCTACATAAAATATATATTGAGGTCACATTGCTTTCAAAAGACAATCTGGACTTATAAGTGTAAGAATTCATAAAAATAGTATAAAAGAATAATTTTACAAAGACAAAAAACAATGAGTGAGGACTGCATTGGTAATTGCACTGAAGTTACTCTTTGAATTAAGCAAATCAGTAGATTAAAAAGAAAGCCTCGGCACATATGGCAGGATTAGTTGTGTACATTCACAAATTATGTCACGTACTCAATTACACATCAGTTCTAAGACTTTCATTGTCCTGTAATAAAAGTCCATACACAGGATTCAATACTTATGTGTTGTGTTGTTAGATAATAACAGAGATTAAAACAGACAGGTGAAGACCAAAGACACAATGGAGAAGAGACAGCCCTGAATATAATCACCATATGTAACTCACCATTCTGGGTGGGTTTAAAGGGAGTGCAGATTACCACAAAGGCCGTTACATAAGTCACGAGGATTGTCTGTGTTTGTAAATGTGGGTATTTGCAGACATGCCATGTGGTGTGGAGGGCACACAGGGCAGGGCACAGTCAGTTTCATCACTGTGTGTTTAGCAAAAGTGTGCTAAGCATGTGGGAGACAGAAAAAGGAGAAAGAGGAGAGTTCAGGGGACAAAAAAGAGAAAGCAGATCTTTCTCGCTCTGGTGCTAATCCCTTCTGTCGTCTTTCCGCTTCTTCCGCTAGTACCATCACTGTCATTTTTATCTGTATCACCTCTCTGTCTGATCCCTCTTTTTTCCTACTTCCTCCTCCTTCTTGTTCCATCACTCCTTCAGGACTCCTGCTGTGCAGCCAGCTCACGCTCGTACTGGTATTCAGAACACACCTGCACACACAAAGAGCAATGCTGCACCAAGATTTTGAGCTTTGTGTATGTATGACCAATAATATTTGTGTGTTGGCACCAAACTTTTCCTACCCTCTGAAACTGGAACAACAGGTGCATTCGATGAGTTTTCTGTGAGCATCAAGCCTTATTTAGAGCAGGTGTCCATCTCTTTTTCAGGCATAAACTGTTACAGAATTATCCAACTTTTCTTCCATAAAGTGAATGGAAGAAAAGTTGGAAGAAATGTATAACTTCTCCAATACACACTCCTAAAGGATTGTTCTACATTAGATATGGGCCAGTTGATGATGTCAAGGCATACCTAGATTTAAAAACTTGTGCCTTAAAGCCTTTCTTAGAGACGCCACATAAAGTTAAAGACTAACCAAAAGTGAGAGCACCATCGTTCCCTTTTCCCCACCTCTTGCTGCACACTGATAATTTGCTTGATAAAGGAAGGGCGCTACACTTTTTCCTCACTCACCGAGAACTCAGACATGATTTCTCCGTTTTTCCTGCAATACACTTCCCCAAAGCAGAGCTAAATCCAATCAAAAAGGTCAAGTAATGCTGTCAAAAGCATAACTGGACCTAAGGCTTTTACTAACCTGATTACTAACCTTTGGTCTTACTCTGGGCCATTCCATAATAAGTCCCTCTTCCCCCCTACACACAGACACATCATCATCCTCTCAGAACTGTCTCCTTCACTGCTTACCTCTGCTATTCACTCTGTACTCCTGCTAAAACCTTCATCTACTCATTTCTTGGCATAATTACTCCAATGTATAGTTCTCCCTCCAAACTCCTTGATGAATTCCATATGTTAAAATTTAAGTCGAATATCTTATGCTCACCTTCATAGCCCTCCATGACCAGGACCCGTTCTACTTTACAGAATTTCAGTGCTACACTACCATTTTTTCACCCAGTCATAAAACTCCAACCTCACACGTCTGCCACTCAGGACCAATTTTAGAGCTTGCTGGAGAGATGCTTCAACTGCAAAGCCTCATTTCTCTGGAACGCTCTTCTACAAAACAATCAGACAGCATCGAACTACCTGCATTAATGTCACTCATGTGAACACCTCTTCAAAAGTATTTTTAAGATCCAAATTAATTTGGATCGCCTTTGTTTTTGTTTATTTTTATTATTCAGAGATTTAAAAAATGTTCTATTTGCACTGAATATACACTACCATGAACTCTCCTAAAGAACAAAGATACAACCAATGTACACACACAGCTACAACGGCCTAAGGCATTAAAAATGCAAGGCACTGCAGCAACAGCTTCTAAAACAAGCAGCAGGGCGGGCTGTGGGTCGATATGCAGCGAACCACCAAAACAAAGAAAGAATTAAAAAATTGAAAATTAAAATGAGCAGAAGATCCATACGGAGTAAAAACAATGACAATTCGAACAATCTTACAACCCGATAAATAAGGCATGGACTATGGCTTTAGATGTATTTATGAAGTTAAATCAGCAGCAGGGAATTCAACAAGTTAATGTTCTCCATATCTTTCCTCGTTGTGATATCAACACTCAATGCCTGCGTCTAATGTGAGGGTAAAGTGCTGCCAAGCACCAGACAGGAAGAGAAATCCGGCCAATAGACCCCAATCGAGGCTTAATAGAAGCCTAGTGGCAGCGCTGGCTGAGACTTCCTCCACTGACTGCTCATCATTCACTCCCACTGGCGTTTGGGGGATGGTAGGGGCTTTTGGTGTATCAAACAAATTAGCAGCTTCAACTCTGAAATTGAAGCAGTGATGTACAAGCTACAAGTTTGTTCCCTCCCTCAAATACTGCACTTGTTTTGATTTAGAGTAAAGATGATTATTTCTGGAAATTATGGGGTCTATCTCTTGATCTGGCAGCACACAAACAGCCAGAGTGCCTGATTATAGTTTGATCAGAAGCCAGTCGTTTCCCTTTCAATCTCTGCAAAAAACTAACCACAGAGCTCAGAGTCAAGACACTAAGAGCAATATCTGCAAACCAAGAATAACTAATGCGAATATTGCAGTGCTGCATTACTGCTCTGTGTTTCAGTGGAAGTGCAGCTTCAACGTTACAATGTGCCAGCATCACCTTGCTTTTACATTTGACACTGTAACATAGATAATTTTAGCATCAGCTTACACAAGATGCCATTAATGTTTTGGAAATAAAAATAAACTTTTTTCACATGCGTATCACAACTCAGAATACCCATAATTACCACACATTAGGGTTTTCATCCTACTAAAATACTAAACAACACCAATGCAATGCAAATAGAAATACTCAGTATTTGATTTTATTCTCAGTAATTGGGGTTTTTCATTAAAGGCACAGGATTTTTTTAAAAAACAGACCAGAAAGATATGTTGCAATAAGGCATTATTTGTGTTGTGAAAAACTAGTGAAAAACCAATAAGACCGGGGCAATTCATCAGCTGCTATCTAGTTAGAAAAAAATCCCAAACTACTGTGGTAATTTTGCCCCTTTATCATTTAAAACTGTTCTAGTTTTGGTTGTCTTGTATCCAATAGAGCAAACCTGCCGTGTTACAGGAGTTTCAAATGTCAAACACCACCTTGGTGTTTTGATTCCAAGCCGTCAGGTAAGCTGTCATCGGGGAAAAGGGAAAGTTTGTGTCTATGTTTGTGCAAAGTTATGTACCATCTCAGAAAATGCTGCAAAAACTGTGCGAAAATGACTCAAAAGTAAGATTACATAATAAATGCTGGATCCTTTGGAGCTGCTTCAACTGTGTGCAGGTCCTTCAACTATTAGATCATTTGGGGGCACTCAGCTTGTATAAAGGGCCATAAACTTTCATATTCAGAGGCTGACATCAAAGTAAAAGGAACCCAGTTTGTACTGACCCCTAATCATACATTCACGATACATAACAGGGGCAAATCAGAGGTGACAAAAATTCACAGATGGGATGAAACTTGGTGTTCCACAAAATCTGGTTCCCTTCTTCATTTTTAGACACATATTAGATATGCAAGAATAAGAAACAGTGTGACAGCTTTTTTGGACGCCAGACAGATCAGTTTTTGTCTAATTCCCCTTCCTCTCTGAATGTGGTCAGTCTGCAGTAATTTCATCATTACAATAGTCCTCTTTCCATCTCGTCTCTTCTGTCTACAGAGGGACTCTCCTGCTTGTGTGGCAGTGAATGACACACCAAGGTCAAATCCAGCTTTCAGGTGTTTCAAGATTCGTTTAATGCTGTTGACTCTGGCAATCTCTAGTGCGGTGGAGAAAAAAAGAAAAAAAAACACTTTCAAAAAGTGCTCTGAGAAACTGATGTTATTTCATATAAAATATATTTGCATTGACTTTCTTGCATCAAACCTACCATTTTTTATTATTTTGATAGCACAATCCATTTTGTACTTCCTCTAGTGAAAACATTTGAAGCAGCCCCACAACCATCTTTGTTGCAGGCACGGACGATTAATATTAGCTCTCATATGCACTCAAATATGGGCCTATATATCGCAAACAAGCTAAGAGCTGCAGGGGGCGGGGTTGGCATTGGGGCATGGAAGCTTGAGTCATCATGCCATGCGACATGTGTGCATCTTCTCTGCAGGCGCTCAGCAAAGCGGCATAGTATAATATATAAATTGGAGCAACAGGGGGATTGATTCTTGCAAGCACTTTCATTTGCATACCCTTCATTAACAGACAAAAGAACCAAAATCCAGGCCATCACAGCTCCAGTTGACTGAGGTTTCAGACACGGGCTTTACTCCAGATAAGTCCATTAGAAAATGCCATCTATTTAGGCTGGAGCAGCAAGGCTTAAGCCACTGAGATGATATTAAGAGCCCGTCTTTTCAGCTAAGCAAAATTTCAAGCATTTCCTTGATGTGCTGCTGTTGGCAATAGGCAAAAATACTGCAGCCTCACAAGTCCATCATTAACTGTTGGTGAAACGGGACTAAATATTTTGAAAAGTAATTTGTCCCTGTGGCTTTCTAGGAAAAAAATACTGACATCACCAAAGACAAAGTTAGATGTAAGCTCCAAAAGAAGTACAGAGAACAAAAAATATTCCTTCATAGCTACAAACACCTTTCTGGGGTTAATTAAACATCTTTTTTCTTTTTTGATAAATCTTTATTGTTTATACATCTTAAGCATTTTCTGTTTAGCACTCATCTCATTTCCTTCCCCTTTGACTGAATAGACTAAAAAATTGTTTTTGCAGCTTTTATTTGTTTGATAGCTTGTGTTTAGTGAAAACATGAAGAACTTTTGAAATGTGTGATATAAACAGTTTTAATTTTACTGAAATGTCACCATCCTTCAAGGTCAAGATATCTTTAATATCCCCAGTCAGCAGAAAATGCATTCACCGACACCTTCCTTTCTACCAAACTACAGTCAAACTGTCTTTTAGATAATGGCAAAAATACAAACCTAAAATCTTACAGAAAATTTATGTTGTAGCTAGTCGAGGCAACTCTTTCAAAGATGTTCTGCTGTGACACCCTGCATGTCAAGTTGCAGCTCGTCTCTCACAGTTTTCTTGCCATCTGTACCTCACCTTGACCTGAAAATTGCTTCTCTTATTATTAAGGATGTCCCAGTTCCATCCAAACCACATAAAGGCATTTTTGTGCGATTAGAATCATCCCCAACTGTGTTGACACATCCCTATCTGACCTGGTGGAAAAAAGTTCAATATCACCTGCACGTTATCTGATGTGACTACTACTTGCTTTACTCCAGATAGGCTGGAGTTCAGAGGTTTGCCCAATGTCACTGCTTGGCCTCATGGCACACAGGGTAGTTTTCTCATTGATCAAACATTTGGTGGTCTTTATTGTACTTGTGGTATGTAGTAAGCAAAATTAATGTATCCCACTAACGTCAAGAAAAACTGAATACTATATGACTCCAAGTTTAGTGGCCAAACATCTTGATTAGGGCATCCCAAATGTCTCCAGCCGTTTCCTTTAGTCTGGGACTTAAATATATATTTTAATTAATTTAATGTTTTTCCACATAGTCATTCTTGCATGACATAAGAGAGAGAGACTCAAAGAGTTCCTTCCCTTAGTTTTCCAACAAATTCTTAGCCTTTTGGAATGGTTGAGCATAAATCTTGAAGTTACATTGGTTTGACCTGCAAGCTCTTCAAATCATGAAACATTGTTGAAGTTGGCCAGCAATACAAAGTACATTAAAGAGCTGTTTTGCAATGCTTTTTGTTTTGGCATAGAAGTCAATATGGATTTTCTTTTAAAAATCCATATTGAGGCTTTTTGACATTAGAAGATGAAGTTTGAAGATTATAGAACCAGGCTAAAAATCCTAATCTAAGATAGGGGGGCTATTGTTTTGATTGGTGTGTATTTATGTGTGTATTCTATTAAATAATCAATACATTGAACAAAAGTTATGAAGTACGGCAAAGAAGATACAATTTACATTAATCAAAAAGATATTCATAAATTGAGATTTTTCAAATTTTTGAAAAGGAAAACATATTTACATTTTCAGTTTACTTTTTCTGCTCTTATTCAGTGACTGCTCTGCTTCAGTTGAAAATTTATGTTTAAAATACAAAAACATGTATATTTTTTACAGCTGTTTAAATGAGATGTTATTGATTACATATAGGAAGAGCTACTTTTCAAAGTATATTCAGTTTTAAAGGATCCATTTGGTTCTGCGTCATAAAAGCATTGGGCATTTTTCAACAGTAACTTCTACAAATGACATTATTTATGCAAACTGGAAGATTCCTCTGTATTGTTTATTGTTTAATGTTTACAGTAGTAACAAAACAAAAGGTCACATTAACTCCTCTTATGTATTTCATCATGGGTTAAAGACAATGAATTAGTCCTTAATTATATTGTTTTCATTGAGGTCGCTGAGGTGAGGAACAAAGAGCCTGAGAAGAACATTAAAAATGCTACCCTCTGGATGTCTGGGCGAGGCAGCTGAGAGAGAGGATAATGTTACAGAGACAAATAGAAAGAAAACATATGAAACATTAATGGGAAGAGAACAGAGACTATCCTCCACACTTCCCACCTTACTCCCCAACCCCCTCCACGCCCCCCCCCAAACCAGAGCAGCAGATTATCTACAGCAGCTACACAAAAATAATGAAACACGGGGTCAGGAGCAAAACAAGGGAGTGCATGGAAGAGGAAACAAGTCTGTAAACCTTGTTAAGAGAAATCTTACCATCCAGACACAGCAAAATAATTACATCCATGGGACTGCAAATTGCAGAAAGCAGATTTTAAGAAACTAAACAGCACGGTGGAGGAGGAAAAGCAGAAGAAACACTTGAAATTATTTCAGTATGTTCCGGCCAAGCGGAGCCCCGAAGGTCACATGAAAGGCAGGCAGAAAAGCGAGATGACAAAATCTTTGTGCTTCACAGCATTCTGTAAGCCAGTCCCCTTTACAAGCACCACAGGGACTGTGGCAACCTGACAGCAGGAGTTTGACTCAACCCCGCCACACTTCCACACCCCAGCAACAATGTCAGGCAAAACCACAACGTCTCAACCACTAAAACTAAAGTTACAGCCAAGCAAAATGCTATTTTAGGGTGATCCCTAGATCGTAAAAGGCAATTTGTGTGAGTTTCTAGACACTTTTTATTCAGTCAGGTCACCTTGAAACAAAAATCTTATTAGATCAAATAAGCTCTTGGCTCGCATATTAACAACTTTCTCAGGCAGCAGAGTACATAAAAATCCCTACAACATGACCTGTGGATGATAATGTCAGGCAATCACAGTTCCCTCGCACACATCGCGTTTACTTAAGGTAATTGAAGGTGTTACGTTCTCATGCAACCTCAAATACGCATAGTAGATTTCATGCAAGTCAGTCTCCATCGATGTCGCATTCAGAACGGTAAATGACAGTGATGTTTATACGAAGCAATGGATTCACAGAATGTATGCCGAGTCCATATTCATACAACTGGACAAGCCATCAGTTCATGTCCTTCTCTGCTCTGGTCATGTCACAGACAGCCTGTGCTTCAAACTGTCCACCAGTGCACGTTCTTATGGAATATTCAGAATATTTATTTTGATTGTCAGGAAACTGCTGTGTTGATTTTTTTTTTAAGCAGCATGGTTTGATCTTTGGGGAGTTTACCAAAGTGTCAACATAATAGGAATGTCAGACCAACAAATGAAATCAATAGAAGGCATAGTGTTACTAGGGGGTAAAGTCCTGCATGAGAAGTCCTGAATCGATTGCTTTAAACAAATCCAATAGTGTGTAGGATACAGTACTTACTTTGAAAATTTCACTTTTGATGCCAGGGGATCTCTGTGGGATAGAGAGTGAGCAGCGGTCAAACCCTTTGGTCACAGAGCATCTCCACATAACAGAAACATATTGACTTGCACTAATATGAGCACAAATCAATAAGGAAGAACATGATGCTTACAGAGGGCGTAAACATTGCTGCAAAAAAAGCCAAGTCAATTCTATCATAAATCACAAAACACTGATGTACTGGCTTGGTGAAATACCGGGTTACTTAATGACTGCGCAAGTCTGAAATCAAGAATAATAGAAAACAAAAATTAATTTTAAAAAAAGGTAAAGCTCGGTAAGACTGTGCATCTTTAACAACCCCTACACAATAATTGAGTTCATATATTTGAAGTATAAATACAACATAATGCCACATGAAGCATCAGTCCCAAACATTCCATACTACCACTTTTTGGGGGTTGTTGACATCACCATCCAATAAAGTTAGTCATGATCACAAAATATGCTTCTCCTTAAATAAAGCCAATAAATTAGCATTATACCAGTACTGACAGGAAGTATTGCACTTCTTTCCAAAACAATAAAGGCAGATGTAGTTAATGTCACAATGATCTTATCAGCCATCAAATACATTTGACATTTCAAATACAAGTGAAGTTACTGGCAGAGTGAAGTTACTGGCAGCTGTCAACACGCTAAGAAATGAAGCACAGCATCCTCAATTGTTTTTAGCTTTAAATCTGCATATCAACAGTACATCAGAGCCACCATGCCCCACGATGCCAGGTTACCTTTAAACATGCTGAGTCAACTGTTACAAAATTAATGCAAATGTGGGAAAAAGCCATCTCAGGCCTGTGTTTAGTTTAGTGACATATAAGCATTTATCATTCTTTATAACTGGTCTTGCAGTTTAATTTGGGAATACCATTTCATTAGATTTTTTCCAAGTTTTTTTTTTTCTTTTAAGCCAGTTAATTAGAGTTTGTAAGGATGGGAAATGAAAAAGAAAATTAAACAAGTATGCAGTGCATGCAGCATGGATATATTCACTTCACTGCTCAATGCTCATCTCAAGACAGCCTGCAGTTGTCCAGACTCATCTTATGATCTGCAAACTACAATATAAGAACTGAACTTTATCTTCAAATCAGACAAGATTTTTTTTATTAATATTTTAATCTCACAAAAATATTCTACAAAGATAAATAAAAGTTCTAATAATGAAACGGTTGCCTACAAACACTAGGGTTAAATAGTGACGCTTTAAAATACTTTTACAACCGTTCCTCTCTGGTTGGGGTTTAATGGTTTTAAGACATTCCCGATTTGCTTTTGATTCACACTTAAGTCTTATACTCCATCCTCAACTATATGAAAACCATACATTTTCTCTCATTGAGAACGAATAAAGGTCGAACCAGCCATGAAAATTTGGCATTTCCATTGTGGAACTCAAGCATGTCTGCAGGAACAATTAGTGCACAGATTGGTGACCTCTCATGTGTTGATAATTTCCATATACGAAATACACATACCCACTAACAGTCTCATTTCTATTTTCTCTCTCTCCAGAATGATGCAAAGTGAACAAATTGTTTTATTCTGTTGCGACAAGAATCAAAAGTCTCAAAATTAAGTTTTACAAAACGCAATCATTTACAGCCAGCACTTAGTATTCCACCAACAGCAGCCGTTGATGTCCCCCTTCATTTTTTTATTGAACAAAAGCCCTGGATGGCCTTGTAAATTTTGATGAGTCACTGACAAAGACGGGCATTATTTTGCTGGATTTGCAGCTCCGATCTGTGCGTAGGTACCTGGTCTAACATATGACTCCTCAAGGTTATTTCCTATCCAACACCAAGAAACAATTCAGCAAGTCAGCCATCAGCAGAAAAAAAGCAGGGGAAACAAATCTGATAAAATATAAAAAAACAATTTAAAGCAAAGCGACATGGCAGCAGTGCTTCTGAAGCTTGGTCACATTTGCTGCCGTTTAAAGCAAAAAGAATAAGACAGAAACAATAGTAAGAGAGCACAGACGCAGAATTAGATCAGGCATCCCATGTACAAAGCTTAATTGACCTTGAAGCAGCTGTATAAGGTTTGACTTCTGACCTCTTGACCATTAGACCATGTCTTCCTTCTCCCCTCCGTTTGTGAACTGACTAAAAAAGCTGTAGATAAGTATATCTAAAAAAAGGAAGTATAGAATAGAAGATCTTGAGTACCTTTAGAAGGCATAAAAGATTAAACCAGAGTACGCGAGGGGTCTTTGATTAACAGTCCTTCAATTCAGACAAACATCCCGTGTTCCATTAATGGTGCAAAGCAGATGTGCACTGAAATGACATGAAAGCCAAGGACAGGCATCACAGCATTTTTCTTCTACTTGAAAACCTACCCCCTCATCCTCCCTAATTTCAACAGCCAATCTTTGCACTCACACCTATTTGATAAACTACGGCACTGACCATTAAGGTCAGTTTGGGTAAAACAGTAACTTCTTAGTCACTTATTTAGACTTGTATGTCACACTACATCAAATCTAGTCTTCGAGAGCTACCATCAAATCCCGCAACATTTACACGCATCCTTTCCCCAACACACCTGAATCAAAATGACTAAACTTCCTCATCAGCAGTCATTCAGAGCTCTGCTAATGAGGCATTCATTTAAGGGCACCCCTGCACATACAACTGTGATGCACTGGCTCAGCAAAAAGCATCCAGTGCAAAAAGCTAAACAATAAAATCACATGAGAAACTGGCTGGTGAATCTGATAGTTTTCATTTTGTATGGCTCACACTGGCACCCTTTTGGTTGAAAATATAAAAGAGAAAGAATGTTTTCCCATTAGGGAAAGGCACTACACACAAAATCTACTACATCACATTGAATACGCTCTTTTGTGTGGCTGCAGTTGCTGAGAACAAAAACTCAAAGTTAGTTGTTTTATTTTGTTTTTTGTTGCCATTGTTTCAAAATGAGTTGCAGGAAAAGTTAGAAGATGCCAGAAGCAATTTAAAAGGAAGTCATATCTTCTACAGCAGACCTGGGCATTATACGGCCCGCGGGCCACATCCGGCCCACTGGGTAACCCTGCCTGGCCCGTATGACAGACCTGGGCATTGTACGGCCCAGACCACATACCCTGCTTTTTTTCTGAAGTTGCTGTTTTTCTTATTCATGTAAGACGTGCACGTGATTGAACGTTATCAGAAGACTACTTTAGCCCTCAAAATGTCAGCTCAGGCTAAAAAAAAGGAAAGGTAGATTCTGAATGTAGGATTTTCAACAAAAATCTGATGGCTAAGTATTTATTTACTGAAGTTGGAGGTAAAGCCGTGTGTTTAGTTTGTGGGGACCATATCGATGTGTTTAAGCACTACAATCTGAATCGGCATTACCAGACGAAACACGGGGAGAAATATAAAAACTTGACTGACGCCGAAAAAGCGCAAAAATCGGAAGCTTTGTTAGCTAAAGTGCGAACCCAGCAAGGCTTTTTTTTTTTTTTACCAAGCTCCACACATCCAGAAATACAGAAACCAAGACCAGCTTTGTGATATCCCACAAAATAGCCAAAAACAGCAAGCCATTCTCGGAGGGGGAGTTTGTGAAAGAGTGCTTGGTAGACTCTGCAGTGCTAATATGCCCTGGAAAAAAAAGCCGCATTCGAGCAAGTCCTGGCGGACTGTGAGGAGGATCGAGGACATTGCTGAGAACCTGGAGCTACAGCTGCAACGTGAAGTGCCAAGTTTTGACTTTTTCCTCTGTAGCTTTGGACAAGAGCTATGATGTCCGCGACACAGCCCAGCTACTCATATTTCTCCGTGGGATAACGCCGGACTTCAAGATTATGGAGGAGCTGGCAGCTATGCAGTCTTTAAAAGGGACGACGACAGGGAGCAATCTCTTCACGGAGGTAAATACATGAGTGGACAAGTTGGAACTGAAATGGGAAGAAATTGGCAGGTGTTACCGCGGACGGTTGTCCAAATATTACAGGAAAAATGTCAGACTTTTAAAACGTATGCAGGATAAAATTAGTGAAATTGACCCAGATCAGAAATTGGTACTTTTACATTGTATTATACACCAACATGTTCAGCCTTTTGGCCCGGCCTTCCACAATATTTTCTATCTCTTATGCGGCCCCATGGAAAAAGTAATTGCCCACCCCTGTTCTACAGTATATCAACACTTGCATATTGAGACAAACTGCTGGTATAGGAACGTTTACTATGGTAATTACTAAAATATGATAGACATTCGGTTAACTCAAACTATTGATTTTCTAATTTAAAATAGACTGTTGTTCCACAAGCTTTGTATTATATCATGCTTGATCCTAACATAAATAATTTATGATAACTATAACAAAGAGAGCGAGCAAGTAAAAAAAAAGCTAGTACATTACACTGCAAACCCATCATCACGGTTTTAATAACACTGATAATAAAGTGAATCTTTCTTACAAAAATCCTCAAAAAAACACAATAGACAATGCTGAGGTGCAGGTGCCAACTTTCTATAATTTTGCTAACAAATTCAAATACAATATTGTTCACAGGAACCTTGTATGCACCAATATTAAAGGGGCAGCATCTTGACCGATGTGGTCGGGAGTATTCCCTGCTTTAACACCAGAAATTTTTCCTATTCTGTAGTCCAGACAGGGAGCTCACAGCTCAGCTCAGGTTTTCTTGTAACTGCAGGGGGAAAAAAAGCTTGAACGGCAGCACAGATACTGAGTGAATCAGAAGGAAGATTAATGATAAAGATATGTCACAGTCAATCCTTGCTGCAGCAAGAAGATGCACAGGGCCACTATCAGACGCAGCAGTTATTGATGATGCCTGTGTGTGTCCAGAGATAAGTCTGCAAACATGTTTTCCGCCAACATCTCTGTGCATGTGCAGCCTACATTATTTGCGTGCAAATTCATTAACATTTGTGCAACTCATCCACTGATGTGTCCACAAAAGACAAACTGATGTTCTGTCTACCAGCTCTGAAATAATGTCCGCGTGAGTAAGAATGTGTGTTGCCCTCATTTGGGTGTGTGAGAGCTATGATGTCTTGAGTCTGTCGATGAGATAATCAGAAAGAGCACAGACTGACAATTTGATCTATTGATCTGCATCTCTCCCACTGCCTAAGAGCCTCTGAGTTATGGTGCTGCCATTTCCTCTGACCACCACCAACAAGAAGGGGAATCAGCAATATTGTCACACACAGCTGTAGAGCCCCCCAAAAAGCCTACATATTCATGTTAAAATGCTAAAAACATTCATGTCTCTGACCAAAACCTTGAAAATTATGCAGTTCCTCTAAAAGAAAAATAAAGCAGTCTTTTTTCCATCACCATCTGCAGAAAACGGATTTATTCTCCATTTTTTGTAAGCTGATGAAATTTATTAAAGGTCTTAAAAAATATTCAATGAGAAGCTTTAATCTGCAAACAACAGGATTACAGAACCAAGGATAGGCAGAAGCTGGTTTAAGATGATTTTGAATAAAAATGCCAGTTTTATGGTTTTTACATCAAAAGTATCATATGCAAAAGGCAGAATATTACATGTGCTGCTCTGCTCCTTACAGATTAACTCTGGGAATCTGGGAAGCTGGTGCCAACTTCCCAAATGCCAGTGCTCAGTGAGAGACCTCAGACTCTAAACTGTACTAACTTTATATAGTTTGGCACAACTGACCTTTGATACTGAAGGAAAAGGTTCCAGGAAGAGTGAGCGAGTTAGTTTCCACATGCCTCCCTGTCTCTGAACTAAAAAAATAATTCATACTGTTTGCAAATATTAAATAAACATTTAAGGCTTTAAATATAAGCTGCTAAATTCAAGCTGTGACGTTACAGACCTCTTCTTCTGGCCTCACTTAAAAGGGGTAAATCTGCTCAATAGTGACACCAGCTGTTAAAAAAGGAGAAGCACAAGTAGTGCATCTGAAGAGCTAGTCTGAACAACAACTCCACTATCTAGACTTCCTAATTCAATTACCCTACGGCCAAAGTTTTTTGCATTATAAGTTTGAACCCAAAAATGTAGGCACAAAAAGAGCTTGAACTCAGAATTACATATTCAATTTGTTTTAATATAAATTCTGAGTCACTGTTAAAAGTACCTAATATTTTTAAAATGTCTCATTAAAAACAGAAATGCAAAATAAAGAACTAAGCCAGTTAATATGCCAATGGTAATTATATTGTAGTTTATCATTAAAAAAAAAAACAACTTCGTCAATATGTATTTATTAAAGGCTTGTAGAATTGTTGCTTGTATAGATTTATTTTAAATAATAACCATTTAGTTCTACTGACCTGAAATATGCATTCAATGACAAAAAAGGGAAATTACTACAACGATTCTTCTAAATGCAGTGCTGTGAAAAATTGTTTGCACTCTCAGATATCTTCAGGTTTAATTTGTCGCAGTTAAATGTTTCTATTCAAATACATCTTAAAAATAGATAAAGATGGCTTGAGCAAATAAGAAATACATTCAAATTATGAATATTGTGTCTAACAAAATAAAAACTGAAAAAAGCTAAGACCGCTAAGGGGGAAATACTTTTTCACAGAACTATAAATGACAGAAAAAACCCAAAGAAAACATTGTCAGAATATTTCCCTACATTCAAACACAGAAACTGGCTATGTGTGTATACAGTAGGTGGGTGGCAAATAAAAATGCTGAATTAGAAACAGTGATGCACCGATCAATTGACCAGTTTTCCCTTAATAGGGCTCTCACCAGTGATCAGTAGGTCAAATGCTGGAAAAAAATCAATATATTTCTACTGCATATTTAATGCATCAGTGAAGAAATAAACCATATTGTTTGGCTTATAAACACATTATCAACCAAATCATTACTGATGCACTTTGTTCTGCTTCTGATTAAGGGCTAGAAACCATTTCTGATGCTTCAATGGAAATAATCTTGTAATTCCTTTAACCGCCTTTGGCTATTATATGGATTTTGGTTAAATTGAATAGTTGAATAGTTTTCACAAAAATAGTGAAGAAAGTGCTTAGAGAGAAAATTGCAATTGTGAATTAGCTAGTCAGGCCATCTTTTAAAAGAAGAAAAAATTATATGGCTGTTGATTGGCATTTGCCCAAAAAAAAGGAAAATGAAAAAAACAAATTACTTATAGAAAAAAACAATGCATAAACTAATTGCATCTCTTTTTTATTAAAAGAACTGCTAGGCAAAGTGTTAACAATGCTTTTTTTGTTTGTTTTTTGCACAGTTGTAGATTAGCTGATGCTTTCTAAGTAATAAAATCAGACGTTCCATCAAGCAGCTCATGCATGTTGATAGCTGGCCTTCAATGTTCCTTGTACGCCAGTTACATTTACTTAACTTCACTGATCTGCTTAACGTTGCAAGGAATACAGATTCTGTTCTGGTAGTTCTGTTCATTTTGGCTAGAACATAATGGACCAATAAACAAAAAGGGCTCTACGATTTTTCATTTTTATTATTATTTTTTGCTATTCCGCCTTTAAACAGAAATGCTGTAGCCTTGCTATGTAGCACCATTGGTCCTGCTTGGGGTTTTTTTCTCCTTCTTTTACAATTACACAGTTAAATCAGCGCATAGCTAATATGAGGTGACTGCTTGTGCAGCAGAACCTGTTTTCTGAGACTCATGACTTCTTTTCACTGCGGATATATTGTGCTGAAAACAATTGACTCGGCGTGCGAGCAAGAGAGAGAGAGTGATAAAGTGTGTGTATGCACTTGGGCATATCTGACTCAGTGCATTACCACACACAGATCAATAAGGATTCTATTCTTGGCCATTAGCTCTAGAAAAAGGGATAGCCTGCCTCCCCAAGACCTCTCCACCCCCTCTTCTCTCCATCTTCTCTCAGCCTGAGCTCAAACTCAGGTTCTCTTGCTGACCAGATGTTTTTCCAGCCGGTTGATGAAGGACAAAGCAAATGCAGAGGCTAGCATGAAACATGGGACAGTTTTGTGGAAGAGCCATAAAGCCTCCATTGGCTTTGTGGTGTGAATAGATCAGGCCTCTCCTCAGAGGGTACACGTTGGCTTCTGCTGTAATTCTCGGCTCTCTGCTGCACTGCCAGGCTAAGGCCTCTGATCTGCACTTCCTGTAAATGCTCCAAAGGGAGAGTGGTGCAACCAAATGTCCAGGAGGTCGCCCAGGCACAGAAATGCACATAAAGCATGGGATTCCCTGGAGGGAACGCAACCAGCCAAAACTACAACACATCTAGTAACAAAGCATACAGCAATGCAAGTCTTATGAGTCGTGAAGCCTCTATTTCACCTCTTCTTCAATGTCACAGTGGCATCAGATAAAGCGTCAGGGCTGACTAAACATCAGAATAACAGAGGAGGATGATGAGCATCAAGGAGCAGATATACGCCTCCCATTTCACTTTCGTCTGACTGATAAAATTATCTGATCCACATCAGTCAAACGTGAGACATTCCTCCCTTCGTTCGATTTCAAAGCGACCACTTTCCCCAGCAGGATCCCAGCTGAGGATAATCTGAAGGGAGGATGCATTTTGATCTCCAAGCTGATTGGTGCCAGACTTCTTGGTTGCAGCCTTTCTTTGCTTATCCCAGGGAAGAATGTAGTAGCATGTAAGAGATAAGCCCTATTAAGTCTATATGCTCCAGTTCCTGCAAATGCACCAGCACAGACATTTCATCGCCTGTCAACTAATGTGTGTGAATCTCCTCTGGCTAGGTTACCTTTTTTTTTTTTTTTTGCTGAAACTGTGATTCTGGAGACTGTTCGAGAGAATCTTTGCTATTGATCCTCTCGATTGCAGCACAGGTGAGGACTGAGTCATGAGCACGGCTGCCAGCAGGTAGAAAAGGAGAGACAACAAGGCGGACGGCTCTTCATCACACTGTAATGAGCTGGCAAGGGTTGTTGGACAGGCAGAGGAACACATGGAGGAGCTGTAAAGGTGGCCTCATGCAGGCTCGCTTGCAGGCGTTCTCTGAGGCTATACGACTCCCCGTGGTGTCATTTCATGGCAAGCTGTTGTTTCTTGCTTGCGTAAATGTTCTCAAATTGCAAGACAGCGGTGAACTTGTGGCGAGTCGCAGGACATGATGGGACTCAGTCACTTGAAATATGTAACAAAAGGTTCAACAGCAATGTCAGTAGGGAAAAAAGGCCCTCATAAAGTAGTACTGCAGAGTTGGTATAACTTAACACATTTCATCATTACTGTACTACATGATTATCTTAAAGGTATGAGAGGTCTGCAGAATTACAATTCCTCTACCACTGAGACTCAAAAATGCAGATGCTCTGCAGAGCTGTTCATCCAAAACCATCAAAAACAGAGGCAACACCGTCACTACTACGCTGAACTTTTCACATTCTGTTTGGTTGCAACCATAAACCTGAGAGTTCATTACCAGGATGTTATGCAATTACACAAATAAAATGGTGCATCATTTTAAATATCAGGGAAAATTATGTATGGTTTTGAAAAGTCTTTACCATACTAACCTTTTTTTTATAAAAGCAGTTCAGAGCAGTCACAGCTGACAAGTGCTACACACACATCCTTACAAATAAAAAAAGTGTGCTATTTATTAGCATATTCCTCTTTTACTTTGCTATCCCTAAATGCAAACCAGAGCAGCCAATTGCTTTCAGAAAATACCTAATCCACTTGCACAGCGTTTTGTTAAGAGAATGTTGGTGAAAAACACCTTAGAGACGTCGAACATAGCAAGAGAGCCAATAAAAAGCCATACAGAAGTTTAAAAGAAAGGGTGAGGTTACTAAATGATATCAAGGAGATGTTTAATCTATCATTTGAAAATGAAAAGAATATGCCACATCAGCAAAACCTAAACCGATAGACCTGGCAAGGAGAGCATCAATCAGAGAAGCAGACTACAGACCTGTGATAACTCCGCAAAGATTCACCGCCCAGGAGGAAGAATCTGTCGACAGGACAACTATTAATCACACAGTCGGCAAATATGACCTTCATTGAAGAGCAACAAGTAGAAACCTACTGTTAAAATGTAGCCATAAGAATTCCTAACTAAGGTTTCCCACAAGCCCTCTTAGGATGTGGCAAACACGTGAAAGAAAATGCTCTGGTTAGATGAAATCAAAATTTAGCTTTTGGGCCTACAGCATAAAACTCTATGAATGGTAGAAAAATAACACTTCACATCATATTGAAAACATCATTTCCACTGTAAAATGGTGATGGCCTGTGAGGATGTTTTTTCTTCAAAGGGGGGAAATGAAGTTGGTCAGAACTGATCTAACAACTGGAATTATATCTATTATATCTGTAATTTTTAGCGTTTGAGCTACAAACTGCCCTGTGTTGATCCACCAATTGCAATCCTCCACGCTGTGCAAATAAAACACATCGATACTGGTGGCTTCAACATGAAACATTGTTAAAAAAGTTTAATGGGGCACGAACAAGTGTTATTCAGACTGTTAAAACACAACTGGGCTTGTCTAAAAATGAGAAAAACCAGATCAAACTGAAAGGAAAAAAGAAACTAGACCTATAGAAAGCCTGCAAAAACTGATGATCAAGTTACCAGAAAGTCTCACTCCTAAAAGCAAAACACGTAAAGACGAAAGCTTACTCAAGACCTTTGAGCAGAACTGTCCATCAGCCTCAGACTATGGCAGCTTTGATGTTCGCTCGCTTACCTGCTGCCGCCTCAGGGCACAGACTTCTGCAACAGTTCAAAAGGTAAATGAAAGGATACAATCTGAGAGCTCCACTCTGGGTACCGATGGCCAGGATCTTCTGCACGGGGTCGAAAGCCATCGACGATGGCTGATAGGGGAAGCCATAACGGACAGTCTGGTTGGCAGGTAGAAGATGGAGACAGAGGGGGAAAAAAAGTCAGATTTCATAACAGAAAATATCAGTTTGCATTTCACAGCAGGGGTGTTGCTTTGTTAGAGGATGTCACACACCTGATTTCGGTAAACAAATAGCCCAGATGGATGCGGATGGCTGTTATGAAACTGAAGAATTAAGCTTGAAATTGCAAAGATGAGAGAGAACAGGATGAGAAAAAGGAACAAATTATGTTTCTGTCTAGGTTTGTCTTCTGCAAAAGGCTGATATTCTGGCCTCTTTTTCTAATCACAGGCCTATTTTCAGATTTCTTCTCCCTCATTTCTTGTTTTATGTTGTTGTCCTTCCTCTCTCGCCGCCTCCCACATAAAGTCGTGATTACACTGAAGTCTGGAAATAAAATACATCAATAAAGTGCATTTGCTGATGATCTGGTCCCCTTGCAGGCCTGTATGACAAGGGGAAAAAATGTTCCTTGGTTGGTGCATGTGTGACTGTGGTTTTATGGCATCAGTCAGTCATCGGTGGGCCCTTGGATTTGTTTGCTTTGTGGCAGACGGCTAAAGCATGTTACATAAGGAGGACTCAGTGCAGTAGAGACACCTGCCTCTCTTGCAGAGACGTTACAGACAGTTCTGGTCTAGGCAGACAGGGAAGGTGCAAGAGGGAGTGTGAAGTCTCATTTGAAGATGCTTCAATCAGATGTCTGGCTGTTTTTTTTGTTGTTTTTTTTTAACATGCTTGAACTGCTGTGTCTACAGAAGGTCCTGATCTGCCCTGTGTTTCATGTATGTTTACATAAATCCAGAAGCTAACAATTTTTTTTTCTCCTTTAGAGGTAAGGCGTTTTTGATTTTTGCGAAACAAACGCAAAAATCATACCGACAGTCATTCAATCCCCAATACAAAAGTGAACAGAGTTTATGTGCCTTCCTGGAACATTCGGCTTCTCCAGCATCCCAATTGTGATGCTTATCAGGAGCAACACATCAACACAGCTGATCTTGTGTATATTGAGGAGTGACTAAATAAATTATTATATATTGTTCAAGTTATTTCATAGATTAAAATTTAAAGACGAAACACATTTTTATTAGGCGGTGTCTTAAATGCAAAAGGAATGAAATAGTTGGAGTCCAGGTCCTGGACACATACGAGTATGGTGGCTCTGAAGCTGTGACTCCAGCAGAGTTCACACCATGTAAATCCTCTACTGTGCTTTGATTCATGGTTCTCCCAAAAAGCTGTGGTTATTTCTATAGCTTGTGAGGTTTTTTTCTACCAGTGTTTCCTTCCACTTAACTTTACATTATGTACAGCAATCTATGAACACTCAGCTTCTATAGCAATGATCTTTTTTTGAGTCACCATCCTTGTGTTGGTTGTAAGGACAACTGGAAAACCAACTGTCTTTTTCATCTAATCTTCATTTTTTCTAAGGAAATGAACTTTGAGTTTTTATTAACTGTAACCCATAATCATCTAAATGAATAGAAACTAACACCTGGATTGAATAACAGTGTGAATCTACAATGTAATATATTCTCTTGTTTATTTAAAAAATATTGAAAATAATTAGCTATAAATTTTACTCTAATTTATTCTGTTGTGTCTTTAAAGTTAAAGGTCATGTTTTGATGGTCATGTTTTGATGCATACATTGCAACAATCCTAATTCAGCAGCCCTAAAACTACTTCCTGTATGAAAATACTTTTCTGGTCTCCTTTCTCTCTCCTAGGTCATGCAGTCCAAAGGGAAACAAAAATCAGAACTGGTAAAAATTCAAGTAAACAAATACAAAAATAAAACAGATAGTAGTCTGAACCACAAAAAGTCTGATCTCTGCATCTTGTTTGCATTATTATTTCAGGCAGTCTTTATAAGTCTAAACTTGATTTCTGTAGAAACTTCACCACCCCAACTCTGATTCAGTGTTTAACACAGCTAACTGTGTCTATTGGAGACACATGAAAACAGTCATGGCAAATCACAAGTTTAAAAGCATTCCGGAACTGAGTCTTTAGCAACCACACAGGTCAGAAGTGTGTGTGTGTGGGGGGGGGGGGTCGATACCCAGCACACACAGTGTGGTTTATTAAAACTCCACACCATCATTAAAACACAACTGGGGAAATGCCAAATTAACTTTGCAGTGGGCTGAGATGTAGCATGCACTGCATGAAAATTGCATGAGTGTTTAATTATCCCCTCTGTTGTTACTCTGTGCACTCTAGATCAGGGGTGGGCAACTCCAGGCCTCGAGGGCCGGACTCCTGCAACTTTTAGATGCATCTCCACTTCAACACACCTGAGTCAAATAATGAGGTCATTAGCAGGACTCTGGAGAACCTGACTGCACTTGGGAGGTGATTCAGCTGCTGGATTCAAGTGTGTTGGACCAGGGAGACTTGCAAGAGTTGCAGGACACCGGCCCTCGAGGACCAGGATTGCCCACCCCTGCTCTAGATGGAGAGATGCAGACATTTTTTTTATTTATTTTTTTTTTTCATTATATCCTACAAACAGGCTCCGAGTCACTTCAGGCAACATCACTCCCTGCAGGACAGAGAGCCTGGTAATGTTTTTTTATGTGTGAAGAGTGGAGTTAAGATGTGCGCATTTTGGGGGGGGGAGAAGGTGAGGGGAGTGTGTGTGAAAGGAAAGA
This sequence comes from Xiphophorus couchianus, assembly GCF_001444195.1. Lineage (NCBI taxonomy): Eukaryota > Metazoa > Chordata > Actinopteri > Cyprinodontiformes > Poeciliidae > Xiphophorus > Xiphophorus couchianus. The sequence continues at coordinate 10,362,129 of NC_040242.1, read as the reverse complement.
CACATGCACATGATAAGCGTTTCGCTAATCCAAACCCATCAGATTATGCAAGAAAGGATCAGTTGTGCCCAGCCCCTTGATATGACAGTTCAGACCATGCACACACACGGCAAACTCTGACATTTTGCACAGAGTGTACCAACGCATGTCACCATACTGTGACCAGATGACTGGGAAAAGGTTCAAAAATGCAACCAAACTGAAACTGTTTCGAGCGCACAGTCACTTCACCGTAAGATTTGCCTCTCAATGGATTTACAAACTAAAATGCAATCAGTGAACGGTAGATTCTCCCCGTGTCTCTTTAAAAAAACAAAACACCTGGAAATAGGTGATGAAGATTTGAAAAGAACAAAGGATCTCCTAATAAATATATAATTATTTGCAGCTTTCCCGCATCGTGTGCATCCTGGAATGGGATGAGAGCAAGCCAAACAAAAAATAAAACGGCGCACACAGACAGGATGGCTTAGCCGGAGTCCCAACGAGCTGATAAGAATCAGAAGTCTCCCCCACCTTGCAGAGCTGGAAATGCTCGGACTGGAGCGTCTCCTGGACCAGGTTGTTCTCCTGGGGCCCTACTTGGACAGACGGCGTGGAGGAGGAAGAGGAGGAAGACGCCTCTTTCAAGCCGTCCAGCACCTTCCTGATGTTAAACTTCTTCATCTCCTCGCCGCGCAGCTCAGATTTGAAATCACCGGCAAACGGGGGTGGGGGAAAAAGAAAGATGAGGGCAGCCCACTTTCTTCCCCACGAGCACGCACGCACACACAGACGCGCGCTCTCTGTCTCCCCTGATCTGCCCCGCGAGCGTCACATCTTAGTGCCTCTCCTTTAGCGCAGTGTCCATGCTGGGAAGGTTTCGGCGCGCGCCGCACAGGTCGCCTCTCTAAGAGGGGAAAACGTGGAGGCTGGCGTATAATTTGCTCGAATCCGTGCTCGCTGCGTCTCTCCTCTCTACCACCACTGCGTCTCGGCTTCGCTCCCCGCCCCTCTCGGACTGTGTGCGCCCGCGTTTGCTCAGCCAAGGCGGAAACGCGGCGCAGCGGTGGAGAAGCTTCTGCTCTTGCGCATGTCTGACAGAATGGAGGTTTCTACTAAAATCCTGCCACCTTTCCAGCCCATGCCCTCCCTCTCTCATTTTTTTTTTCCATCTGCCTCCAGCGACAACGCCCCCTCCCTGCCTTAATCCCCCCGCCCCTTTTCGCGGCCACGTTGTGGAGTTTTGCTCCGCTGCACCTGGTGATGCGGGGATGCTACAGCTTTGTGAGTATCCTGCGTGGGGAAAGACGAGCAAACAAACCGCTGCTTCTGCACCATTCTTTTCCATTGCACCCAGGTCCTGTCAGCTCGTATGGAAGACTGTCCATGGAAACACCAGGAAGTAGTGGTGAAGGTGAATTAAATGGCAAACTGCTCACTTTGTAAAGTTAACGTGAGGTTTATATTAATAACTAAAATAATTATCAAAAAGTTACTTTATTTGATTGATGATACAGAAAGTGATACATTTTGAAGTAGAGATTTTAGAAAATCTGAATAGTACATAAGACCAACATCTCCTTTGCTTTTACACATCTTTCTACCAGGTTTTCCCATCCTCTCAACTTTCCATTCACATACATAAAACCAGTAAAGATATTGGCAACAACATAAAATTTCTGTTAAAAATCTTCCTTGACTGGTTTTGTTTTTCTGAGAAACTATATGTGGGTTTTCGTTTAGTGGTAATCAAAATTAGAAACTATTTACAATGTCACTCTACGCAATTAATCTCTATACTAGTTTTACACTATAAGTTGAAATGCTAAAGGAAACTATCTCATTAAGATGTACTTGTCAGGAGAAATTAAGCTAACCTGAGCACATATATTTTGTATAACTTGTACTTTTAAATTGTGCCTGAACACAATTTCAGTTTCCTAGTTTTAGAGAGGACACAATCAACAGTGTTCTGGATTAGCTGCAGCTGTCTAACTTTTTAGGGAGACCTGTGAAAACACTGTTTCAGTAATCAGTTTTTTTGTGGGGTTTTTTTTGCCTATGGTTAACGAATGGAGGAGTTTCTCAAACTCTTGCTGAGACGCTATCGTACTTTAGTCCTGGAAAAGTTCTTCAGGTGATAGAAGACCAACTTTGTAACTGTCTTTTTGTGACTCTGGTCCATCATTACACCAAGATTCTGGTTCTGGTTGTTCAGAAGTTTTTAGCTGTAATAGCTGAGGCTGTGTACTGAACTCTTGATTTTCCTCTTTTGTTCCAAAATTAATTACTTATTAAGAAGAAAGTTATGGCACATCCATGCACTGATTTGTTCTAAGCATCTGCTCTCTATAATCTATGCATGTGTTCACATTCACCTGGCATTGTATTAGAGCTGTGTATCATCTGCATACTTATGGTAGCTATTACTTGTTATAATCTCAGCTAGCAGGAGGCTGTAGATATTAATGAAAAGGGGCCCCAGGATGGGATACCCTGCATTTTTAAAAGTAGATGGTCAAATACAAAAGCCACTCTTCTGATACAAACTGAGACTTTGTACTGTAAAATGAAAGGTAAAAAAACGGTACAACCACACATTTTCTTACATGAAAACAACTGTATTGTCATAACCCACCACCATGAGTCTTCTTGGCATTTTTTTTCTTTTACTACCATAATAAAGGGTTTTGTGAATCACAAACCTCAGATACTAGCTTCAACCATCACCTGTGCCCACCACTGGTGAGCGGACTCAAAGGCATACCAACAGAGCCGAAAGCCACGTCAAAGGCCACCTTTATTTTTTCAAGATAAATTAATATGTTTCCTGTTTTCATGCTGCTGTTTTAAATGTGGGCACAATTGCAATGTTCAGTCAATGAGCTTGGCAATTTTGTTAAAGCAAACAGAATAATGCATTAGGATTCTGGCGGAAAGCATCTGGTTGTTAGTATGAAATCCAGGCCCTGGGCAGCACAGTTGCTTTTAATAAGACGATTATGAGAAAGACAGCGTCACTGTGGTCGGGAAATTGTTGATAGAGAGCCATCATGAGAGAGGCTCTGTCAGAGTGAAGACCTTTATCTCATTTAGAATCTGCAAAGGAAAACTGATTGTGAGGAAAGTTTTGAACATAACAATAATGATCTGAAGACTGTATTTTAATTAGGATTAGTCCTAATAGCAAAGAACTGTTTGATCTCATAATGACTGTTTGGCCTAACAATGATGCAAAACTAAGACTTATTTTAATCAAATCATCTTCACAAAAATATTCACAAACTTACCGTTATTTTTTTTTCTTTTTTACATAAATGTAAATGTGTTTTTGATTTCTAGTATTCTAAATTAGCACGTGATTGTTAATGTAACTATAAAACCTGTTAGAGTTGACAAAAATTGTCCTCAAGTAAGAGTAGGGCTACTTCAACATATTTTATTCAAGTAAAAGTATAAAGGAGCCGTCCAAGAAATTACTCAAGATTTAAAAAGAATTTAATAAAAAGGTTACTCGAATGCTGAGAAACTGAACAGATCATCTGATTCAATATTTTAAAATTATGTCATCAGACTGAAAAAAAAATTTAAGTTCTGCATATTAAAGATTAAAATAAAAATATTTCCCAGTAAATCCTTATTAAAAGGGAAAGATAAAACAGCATGTACATATATATGTATAATAATGTCTATGTGTGGCTAAAAAGTTAGTTGCCAAAAAGAACGATGCATTCATTTAAATGTTTTTGCTCAAACTAATCTGGACTGGACTCATGGGTTAACAAAAGTTTGGCTAAATAAAGATAAGGTCATTTGACTTATGTTTCTAAATTAATTCTTCGGAGGCTATTAAACGTATAAGACATTAATCCCCTTTCTTCTGTCAGCCAACAATCAATCACTTTCTGGAAATCTTCAGCCATTGTCCTGTTTTCCAAACTAGGTTTAGTTCATAACCTCACTTCAGCTCAGTATGTTAGTAAGGTCACAGATGAACATATGAGCTTTGACAAGCTCAACTGGGGCAGCTCATGCCTGAGTGACACTGATGTTCCCACCTGTTTACTAACTGGCCCATGTTAGACAGGTGCCTGCTGGCTGTAGGGACAGAGGTGAAGCAGTGGAAATAATAGGCGTGTTTGTACCCTGGCTTCCTAACACCTGATGCTTAGTCTGGCAAAAAGTAAAAAAAAAAATAAAAACTCCTCCATTTTGGCTTGTACAATTGCCTTTCTGTGTGAGCTGATCTTTAAATAGAAGGGCATGCAAAAGATTTTAAAATGTCTGGGGAGCAAATCATTATTTCAGGAATCAGAACGATGGGGCTTGAGAACAATTGTTGCCATGCTTATTTGCATAATGAGCAGTGATCGACTACTCGCATCTTCCAGGCCACGGCCGATATCACCTGATCCTAAATGCATCACCGTGCAGACAAAGCTGCCTTATTAGTCGATCCTCGGTTGCGTGTGAGTGCATGTTGTGCAAGGGGGAGAGCTTTGGGCCACATCGACATCGCTGATTTAATTTAGCACCATTGTGTCGTGGCCAGGCCATTCATCTGGCTGCGTCATATGCATTTGTGTGCGTTGGATTTGCTGGCTGACTGCTGTGTTTGTACGTGTTGATAAGGGCTTTGCACTGTGCCTGCGCGGTTGGGGGTTTCTTTTTTTTTTCTTTTTTTTGTTGTCTGACAATGTTTTTAGGTATGGAGTTTTGCTGATTTGTCATGCAGAGTCATAGCTGAAAAGCAGCAAAACAAGGAGACTGTGTTTATTTTGGGAAATAAAATCTCATAATGCAGGATTTATTTACTCATTGTCTGTGTGAATTCTTTAATGCAACCAGAAGTGCTCATAACCCTAAAAGTCCAGGCTTTAAGCTATAGCGAAACCACTAGGTTTTGTGAAACTAGAACATGATGCACTGTGATGAAAGGGTTTTCAAAACTCCAGGGAATATTCAAGATTGGAAACTTTCCATGGCAATTAACATGAATATATTGCAATAAAACTGGAATTTAAAACATTGAACACTGAAAGTTAACATTAAGTTGTTTTGGTTGAAAAAATGATATGAATTCATGAAATACAACTATGTTTCATGAAAGTATACTTGGGAATATCTACATTGCACACAGCAAACTGCTTACTGCAGGACAATTGAGGCCACACCCTCTGCCCGCACTGTGCATTTCTCCATCACATCCATGGATGTTTTCAAACACTGAAACCACATTTCTGAGTCTGAATTTAGCCATGACAGATGAGATTGTTGGATAAATGTGTTTGGTATGTAATATTAAAGACTAGCAAAGATCACATGGGTTTTTGCCCATGACATTTCTACAATAGTAGAAATAAATTGTCTTTACTGTTATTACGCATGCTGTATACACAATGACAATGATATGGTTATTTATGGAATATGTTATGTCTAAATAAGACAGTTGGCTTAAAAAAAAGCAAATGTCAAAATAATTACCATAAATATTATTTTCACAAAAAGATTACAATTTGGAATGTTTAGGAAAATTTGCCCACTTAACTTTCTATAGAACGTGTTTGAAAATGGACAAGAATTTAGCTTCTCCTTTGAAATGCAAGTGATAACGCTATCTGTAGACTTTTTAAAACCTACTTGTAGGTATATTAGAAATACATATTTATATGTACTTCACAACAGACACGATTATATTTATCATTCTAAATTGCTCTCATAACTGTTAAGCATCAAAAATGTGGCTTAATTCCTCTTGAATACATTAAGAGAGTACAAACAGAAAATCCTCTTTCACTGTATGCAGCACTTATGCAGATGAATGCAATCAGCAGGCTACTCTTCACCTCTGCAGTTTTGGCAGTGTTTGAATATTGATCCAAGTAAACAAGCCAGAAGAACAGGAACATTGGATTTTGGTGTGAATGGTTGAGGAAATAATCTAGTGTTAATTGCAGGTCAGAGGTGCTGACAGATGAGCCAAAAACAATTACAGTAAACTCTGAGTGCATCAGGCAAGCTCTGGATTCAAATGGTGGACTGACTTATATGTGTGCAAAACCAACAGTCATGGTAGATATACGTAATTTAGATAAAATAAAGAGCAGCAGAGCCAAAATAATTGTTTTGCATTTTGTTTTGGGTTTTATGATTTTATGTAAACACAGATGGCGAGATGTATTGTCAGACATGAAAAGACCAACCAAAATCAGCTCATCTCTATGGATTATGCAGTGGCTGGCATAAGGTTTAAGATTATTCCATCACATTAGCCTATATATTTATATAAACACACATCCATCTTGTCTTTCAAGTCCTACAGTGGAAATCTGGATGATCTCTAACACATAAGGTCCTCAATCTATTTACAGTTCTTTGCAAAATAGATTGCAAAGAACTATTTGCAATCTATGGGGCATTTTCCCCATTGAAAATGCAAACTATAATGCAATTATTTTTATTTGACAGACACAACATAATTATACATAATAACAAAGAGAAAGGCCAACATTGATTTTCAGCTGTTTTTTAAATAAAAAAATGGAAACATTTGAATTGTGTGGCATGCATTTGCATTAAGCAATAAGTTTTACAATCTCTTTTAGCTACAATTATTGCTGCAAATTATTTGAGGTCATTTTCTCCCTGATGTGAGGTGTTAGTATTTCATCTCATGCAATAGAAAACTAGCAAAAAACCTAAGTAGCTCAGTTTTGGTTTCGTCTGACCAGAGCACATTCTTCCATCTTTTTGCAGCATCACCTGCATGGCTTGTGTCAAACTGTTGTGGCTTTCTTTCTGCAGTTTTCTTCTTACCACTCTTACAAAAAGGCCAGATTGGAGGAGTACACCTTTAATAGCTGCCCCGTGAACAGATTCTCCCAGCTCAGCAGTGGTAGTTTGCAGATTCTCCACAGTTGCCTCTTTCCTGCACCACCGATTTATTATTTCCTTTCTCAGGTTGTCAGTTTAGGTGTATGATCATATCTTTGCTCGATTTACATTTAGCTTGGAATATTAGCCTAAAGAAATTACGGTAAAGAAGAAAACTTATTCTCAATGAAATACATTCATATTTGTGGCTGTATTGTGAAAGAAAAAAACCCATTAAGGTCTGAATTGTCACTGTAATTTATATATATTGTCTGCATAAAACCATGTAGAATAAGTGTCTTGGCATACAAAATACCCTCAAGTGAACTTATCCCCTTAAAATCTCACAGATGACCGAATAGGAATGGACCTTGTCGGACTCTCACACGTCTAGGACTGATCCAGTCCCAGCACTCGGCATCACAGCAAGCCCTGTTTGACCCCTACAGCAACAAAGTCCCTGTGCTGTCTAGAGAAAGTGAAAAACCCAGGGGGACATGTAAGGAGGGAGAATGTCAGGTTGCAGAGAGTCGGGCGTGTGCCTGTCATGCAGAAGGACTGGAGGGATGTGGCCTTCTGCCCTTCCTGGCAGCTGTAGTTAATCACGCACATCAGAACCCACCTGAGTTTAACATTTATGACCCCGAACCTCCCTGCGTTGTCCAGCTGCCGTTCCCGCCAACAAGTGATTGTCCAGGAAATGTGCGGCCATACATCATCAGCTCAAGAAACCCGCTCGGCACCTGGGGCTGGTGATTAAAAGGAAACGTGAAGAAGACACTCGTGCAAAAAGCTGTTTGTCACATGGGTGTTCCAGTCACACAAACAGCCGGAGACCAAGGAGGAAATGTACAAAGCAGGAAAAAAAAAAAAGGATGCCACTTAGATTATACATACACAGCTGTTAACGAGCCATCGCCCTTGAGGGAATTAGGCGCGGCGTGTTTTTAATGTCAGACACGTATGTAGATGTGTTTCATGTGAAACACAGCTGAATGGCACATCTGTAAGTGCCCCACCTCACTGTCCTCACTCTTATGGCCGTGGTGAGGCTTATAAATATTGATGGAAAAGATGAAGCGGTGGAGGAGGAGATATTCAAAACAGGGTAAAGCCTTCATCATGTTCACACAGCTCCTCATTAGAAAGGCAGCGGAGAGCCCTGACAAGAATCTAAGAGAAAACGTGCATCTCCTGGGAAGATGTGCTGTTATATTGGATTTTTATTTTATGTCAAAAGGTCATAAGTGCTTAAAATGCCAGAAAAGGCTCATACTGAGGTGTTTGTGCAAACAGCTCAGGGGATAGATATGACACGTCAGCTTGTCACCACTCGGGGCAGCACAGCTGGTTTCCAATAATCAGCCAAGGCGATAGGATGGTCATCAAACTGCACACACACCCCCCCACACACAAGCATATAAACACAGTGGAGCAGATGGATGCCACTAATAAACCAAACGGCATTGCCAGTGCCGCCATTGCTGTGAAGCTGAGCCTCTCCATGGACAGATTCAGATTCAGAAAGAAGCCGCAGTCGGTATTAAGTTGACTTGAACCAGTCATCTGGAGATTGAAGAGGCATGAGAGGTGAATAACACACTGGCCTCGGATCAGCTTCACTGACTCAGTGATTTGAGACAGCCACTGCTGTTAGTGCTTTGTAGAATCAGAGGCAGGAGTCCAATACAGTCAGTCAGAGGCTATCGAGAGTTTAATGTTTCTCTTCTGGGTTGTCTACATTTAAAAGTAAATGCGGTGGCTTGCAAAAGTGTGTATGCAGCTTGAACTTTTACACATTTTGTAATATTACAACCACAAACCTTACACTGGATTTTTCTTGTACCAAAACAAACACCAAACTTTGCTAAAAACGTTGCTAGTAATTATGTCTCTTTGTTCCCTAAAACCAAAGCAGCTGTTTGTTGTTTATCATCTGGACAGTTTAAATACAAGTAAACCAGAGAACACACAATTATGTATCTCTGTGCACAGCAGAAACATGGCTCCTGTTGCCTGAGAGAGTAATAATCAATACGGAGCTCTGTGTAGGTTATCAATGATCCCCCTGTGCAGCCACCTGCTGTTTGTGTTAGCTTGAATCAATTCACACTTTATCATATCAGTATTTCACAGTGACCTTGCCAGGGCCGCAGGTCTGGTGTGAGACGACACGTGAAACACCACCTTCCTCCACATATTAGAAGTGAAGGTCTGTCAGGACGTGTTAACATAATCCAAAAGCTAACGCGGGCCTGCTGTGAAATCTAGCTCAGGACTGTTGAAAGAGGATTTTGAGGGATTTTAATTATTTTTTTCCCTTGCAGAGCACAAATGGAGCGATCGTATGGAGGACTACTCTCATCCTGTGGCCTCTGATTGTAAATTAAGCTGAGAAATTATCCCTGGTGATTGGCAAAGGCCATTGCACAATCCAATATAGAGGAATGAAACTTAGATTCCTGTTTTATTGGCAGCCCAACACCTCCAGGCTCTGTTGTGTAAACTGAGTCTGTACCGCTGAATTAATGCAATCATCTCCAACATGAGGCAATTAAACAGCAATTCAAGCTGTCACTGTGATGCTATTTGAGGAAATTGTGTGTATCCCTGCAGCCAGCTATCTATAGATCCTGCTTCATCCACATGCTGGTTGAGGCCGAGCATCGAGACTGGAACATCAAATGATTGAAGTGGTTCAAAAGAAAGTTGCTTATTTTAATATCAAACAAAGGTAGCCAAAGGGAGCAGAAAATGCAGATTCCAAGTGATGATTTTATTTATTAAGCAAAACAATCCAACTCTACCAACTATTTCACTGGCTACAGAAAGGCTTAGTGATGCACAATATAAGTTATTACCAAATTATTTTGGTAGATTGATACATCATTAACATATTAAAATATTTTGTGATTTATTTTTTCTTTGTACTGCTCAATAATCAATCTTTGAGATAAAAGGAAATAAGAATGTGTTCAGGAAGACTTTGCTGATGTTTGTAGCCATCTACAGTATAAAGTGGTTTCTACACTTTTTGGGACAAAGACACAAATTTCTTTGAGCTATCCCTCTGCTCATCATTTAAAAATCTAGAATCAAACCATTCAGGGATTAATAAGTGTACATTGCAATCCTTTGTTTACTTTTCAATGCCATAGTCATGTGAGGGCACCATAATATTTGGAACAATGGACTTCCCGGGTGTATGTGATAATCCAAGTGTGATTAATTGCTTCGGTTGTTCAGAAATACCAATAACTGGCCTTGCTTCTGTAATTATTGTTGTTCATCATATGGAGGAAAAATGTCCCAGTGAAACTCCAGAATGTCACCGGACAAACCAAAGAAGAACAAATGTGCTGTCGAGCTTAGTAATTACAAACAGACTATCGCTCCAAAGAAGACCTTCAATGTTGAGTGATAGGTATTTTCCTTTCGAACCTAAATAAAAGAAAGAACCACAGACAACGTATATGAATTTTACGTGGAGCTTTTGCAAAAGGGAAGGCTCTATCAAACTTCTCCTCCGATCAGTTCCACAGAGCGTTCTGGGCTGCCCTTACAACGGCTCCTGTTTTTATTGTCAAATAAGGACAGGCAAGGGGGCAGTAAGGAAAAACAACAGAGGTCGTAAAGCTTCTAACCCAAACATCTAACAACCCAGGTCCAGATGTGATATCTGATCAAAGGTCTGAGCCCGGTTCAAATCTCGGTCAATACTGTCAAGAAAACAAAATACGACTGCTCACAGGTGGTTACTAAATTAGGAGGTGTTCTTGCAAAAGGGTTTAAAGTCTGAGAAACTCAGTGTTATCTATTTCTCGTAAAGTTGAACAGACAGTAGTGACCTCCAGGTCATTTAAAGAAGAGAACACTTTAAACAGAAGATCACAAAGATCTATAGACTTAATGTGAACTAGAGTAAGAAAATAAAATGATAATACTAAAAAATCTCTAACATTGAGGACTGAAGAATTATCTATATGGTAATAAATACAAAAAAACTCTTAGCAACTCAGTAGATTAGAAAAAGTCTACATCTTGCCTTTTTGCAGAAAGGCACATGCTTAACTAAAAGACGCAAAAGTTATGAAGTTTATACTTTAAAGATCCTGCACAATTATTTAAAAGTCTGTTAAATGGAAAGATGATACGACAAGAAGAAAAAAAATGCCCAAGATGCAAATCACATCAGATTCTTAAGTAAACTCAAGGTTGGGTGTGCCAATTGATAATAGGACTGCTGAGGGCAGGTTGCCCCAACAAATTGTGAGCTGTGCAGAAACATCTGCCTGGTTTCCAATAAGTTCCTCCAAACTCATTGGAGAGTGCATCGTCCTGCAACAAGATAGTTATGTCAATAATGCTGCTGGAACGCAGGAGCTCCTCATTTCTTAAAAGTGAGTTTTCTTCAACAGCCAAGTTCACTTCCATATGTAGAAGAAGAAACTTAAAAAGAAAAAGCCCTCACAGGGTTGAGCACCAGATATGTCCAAAGAAACTTAGCATGTCGCTGGAACAATATGTTTGCTAAAATAACATGACAAAACTGCTGCCATTGATATGGCATTGAAAATCTCCATATTTAAACAGCATAAGGGAAGTCAAATATGCAATAATTCTCAGTAGGGAGACAGACCAACAATGGGGAATAGATAAAAATATACCAATTGAGCTACAGTGCCTACAGCACCATGTTTCATATGGACATTACAGTTTAATAATAAACGTCTGTTGTGTTGTGCAGTGATGTGCAGTCTTAGAGGGAGAGTAAACTGAAGGGAGGGATGGAAAAAAGTTCTTCATTAAAATGGAATTACAGAATTAGCGGCCATCATTTCACTGCCACACCTCACATGACAGCATGCCCACACATACACACGATCCTCTGATCCCCTCTGGTGTAAATGTCAACCTAAGCTTTTGCTCTGAATAGGGACTTGCCGCTCTGCGCTGGTGCCAGTGTTGAATCCTGAAGTGCATACACAGGCTCAGGCACAGTTTATAAATCTGCCCCAACATGTGCTTTCTTAGCCATGCTTAAATATTGACGTGGTCTGACCTTCGCTTCTTCCTTTGGACCTCTATGAGCTAGTGGCTTGGAGGCATCATTAAGTGACAGCCAGAGTGAAATAAAATTGTTGTTCACAAACAAACTTCTGAGGCCTTAAAAAAACATATATATATATATATATATATATATATATATATATATATATATATATAGACATACTGTATATATGTATGTATGTATATATATATATAAGTGTAACTTTTGCCTGTGCCCACCTAAATCTAATTTGTGACAAAAATGTGAAAAAGTTGAAGTGGCACAACTGTTAATCTTTTAATTATCAGAACTGGTTTAGTTTAAGAGAACCTCACAATTTTTAAGCTTTTTTCTTTTACAGGCTGTTGATTTTTCACTTCTGTCGCTTATCTACAGCGATAGACTCTCTATTTTAGCTGACGGGGGAGATGATCCTTGCTGAGGTTTGATGGAGTCAGACATTGGTAGCAGTAGTAAAACAAGTAGGATAATGGTGAGAGATAATGAGACAGCAAGGCAGCAGGCTCCGTCTAAAAGTGAGGTGGCAAACAGCCTCCAGGGATGGGATGTAAATAACTAACTTTGTCTTATTACGTGTTTCAAGGTGAACTTTCAATCCCTATTGCTTCAAGCAGCGGGCTCTTCACTAGTTTATGAGGGGGGAGATTTGGTTTTAGGTTTATGATAATAGAATAAGATTATAGATATATTTGAGACGGTTAGAGCAGCTGCAGAATACCTTACAAACTATATGTACCACTGAGTTGAGTCTGTAAAATGTCAAATATATGTATATTTTAAATCTAAAACTGTTAAATCTACTTATGTATATTATTTTTTTCCCTACACAAAGGATTAGAAGTAAAACTTTCCCGAGAAACTGAGATCTGGTTGAACTTGAACGCTACCTAAAAGTAAAGGTTAAAGAGACTAAGAAATGATAGTAAGTCAATGTAATGTCCTCTGAAGACATGAAAGCACATTTCTCGTGAGGTGGAAGTTTCAGGGGAGCATCGATTACTGCAGCAAAGCTTGGGCATTACTCTCTGAGCTCTCACCTTTTACCACTTTAGCCTTATCATTCGAAAAACACAAAGGCTTGGCCTTTTCTTCTTTGTCGTCTGAGTTGAGTCTTAGCTGTGACAACACAGACTTCTCGCTCCCTAAGCCGCGCTGCTTTGTATTTTATCAGCATAGGAAGCTCAGAGGACAGATCTCGGGAGACATTCAGTTCCAGAGGGAGAGACAACAACACAATGCTACAGAATGTTGAGTCAATATGCAAAAAAGAACCCATTGTCCATGTCGCACTGACAGTACTGGGGTTAGTTTATGTGTGATTATGTACGTGCTGAAAAAAGACATAAAATGTGTGTGGAGGAAGGAGGTGAGGACGAACAAACAACTGCATCTTCTTTGCACAGCTTGAAAGACTGAATGAGAAATAAGTGGACATGTTCTAATAGTGAATCTCCATGACTGAGATGCTGACAGGTGGATTTAGCTCACAGACGCAGCAGGACAGCTGTGCACTCTGTTTCACTTCATTTCTTTCAACTAACGACAATCACACAATGTATTAAACACACAGTGACTCATCAGGGGGACATCCGGTCTAATACCGATGAGTTTTTGGTTAGTTATGCAAGGATTGAGTGTGCTGATAACCAAGTGGTTATGATGAGTAATTTAAATTTGACTATATTTTATTCCTGTCAAGTGTTTATGCATTGCTGGTAATGCTGGAGTCGACCTGCTAAAGTATCTTATATTGATTGTCCAACACTCCAGCAAATACAATTTTAAAAGGTTTTGTTGTATTAATTACTATCTGGAGATAGATTAGACGAACAAATAGAAATGCTGAAATCAGATGAAACAACATGGTGGTATGCATGCATGGTTTCTTTTTGCCTTGCAAAAGTACTTATCCCCCTTCAACTTCCTATTTTGTCTCAGAAAAAACATTTATTTTATAAAGTCTGAAATAATTGTGACAAGGAAAGAAGAGGATATTGATATATACTTTTAAATTCTGCTCAGAAGTTAACTATTCTGTGAAGGTCTCCGTGTTTTAGCCAACATTGATGAATATTCAGGATCATACAACTCAAGAAAACACTTGAAATGTCAGGAATGAAGTTGTGTGGCTGCATACAAGAACTAATGCAAGTATAACCTATTCCAGGTAGAATTTTTTGAATAATTATTTAAATTCCCCCTGTGTTTCATAAAGTATTTTTTTTTATTTTGCAGAATAAGTATATATTATAAGAACCAATACTCTTTAATCATTCACTAAGCAGCAGAAAGAAAACTGATTAAAGCATCCTTGAATTATTGCCCAGACAATGGAGAGAGTCTCCCCAGCACTCCAGGAATGTGTATCTACTTTCACTTAATTTCATCATCCATCTACAACGTGGGTCCATTTAAGAATCAAATATTTTCTTATTACTTGTGGGAAGTCTCTCTCACTCTCTCTCTCTCTCACACACACACAAAGCGAGTTGCTGTGTGTCCTCTTGCTTTCAAGGTTAAACTGGAGTTCCTGTGACGCTCACAACGCATTTGCATCAAACCACAAGCCAACAGCTGCCAATTAACACACAGCCTCTCCGTTAATACACACATGCCACCGCCACTTAGAGAGTCAGAAGATCTCTCTCTCTTGTAGCAGGCAAAATACTGCAGCATGCAAACACTCATGAAAACATGATTTTGGTGCAGGGTAGACATAACTGACTGGCTAATTGTTTTCGACAGGAGCAGTGAGCTGGGGAAGCGAGAGCAGTGCAGACATGCACCAAACGAGATTTTTAGCATTTGTTTTGTCGTGCAGGTACAGTAAACGGGTAAAAAACTGTGGTTGACTCAGTGAGCTCTGACACACAGCTCATAACACTCCTCACATGCCAACACTGTACTACAGGTAGCTGCAGATAAAGAGTGGTCAAACTTTCATGCATGTGTACATATGTATTCAAACTATTCTGAAATTTGAAACAATGCAATTGTTATAACACTCTTTTGTGTGCACTTGAAGTCATCCACCTTAAAAAGCTTCAACTTTTTGCTGAGAATAATCTGTGCACTGTCAGACACACAACTCAGAAGCTTTGGATGAGAATACCGCAGGGTGGAGCTGTGGGAAAATAAAGATAACTCTGCTCTATTACACACATGCCACAAAAATACATGCACAGCATAATCCAACATAACCTTCAGACAACAACAGTGAATAACCAGTAGACATGTTAATGACAATTTATTAATGAAGGCAGCCACTAGATGGCATCATCCTTCCTTTCATTTCCAATTTTCATTCTCATTTGTCAGCCGAATCTGATAAAGAAAACCCCACGCACTCTAAATACTAAACTAAAAACAGACCACTAACATTAATTTGCTTCACTTAAAAAAGAAGGGAAAAAAATATTTGTTATGAAGTCAATGGAGGCTCTGCTTGACCCTTTAATAGCTGTGTGTGATTGAGTCCATGTTTGTTTTGTTTAAAATCCTGCATAGCTTTTAACAGACATGTAATTTCTGTCTCTAGATGTCTGAAACCAGCAGACACAAACCCCCATATTCTTGAAGCTGTATTTGCAGTTAAAGGTGAACATGCAAACTATTGATCCATATGGGGACGATGTTCCTTCCACTTTCTAATTATGGACTACTTTGACGTTTACGGTTTTAATCTGCCAAAATGTTTAAAAGTCTTAGGGGTATGAATACTTCTTTAAGGTTTTGAAAATGCAACACATTCACCCTGAGGTTTTCTCTGCTACATTTTTCTCAAGCCTCACATTGTCTTGCAGAGTGTGACTGTGGCAGGTTTCAGAGAGACTACAGTTTATCTACTGACCAATCAATCAGTGGCACTCAGCTTGTGGGAGGTCTGCGTTATTCGACAAGACTCGAGTCAGACAGTCAATACAATGACCTTCATCCAAACAAAAGATTAGCCAAATCTGATAGGCACACTAAGGCATTCTGGCAGACGCAAAGAAAAACAAGTGAATCCAAAGAAGAAGTCAAAGCTACTAACAGATTTTTTTCTGTCTGTAAATGAAAGTGAGGTTTAACAATCTTCACCAGACATGTCAATGTAATGTAAAATATTTTGTATTTTAGAATTTTAAAAAATTATCATTCTTATTACTTGTGGTAAAACTGTCTCAATCTTGGATAGTTATTTAGTAGGTTATTTCAGTCTGGGTCAGACCAAAACTAAATACCATTCATGACAAAATCCAGAACAAGAGTTGAAGATGATTTGGGTAGGAAAACATTAGAATTATGCATTATAAACTTTATTCAGGCTAAGTTATTAAATACAAGCTGAAAAATATGTAAATATGTTGTTACAATAAAAACTTGCAGATGAATAAAAATATAATTGAAAAGTTAATTTAGTTCAGTAACTCCACTCAAAATGTGAAACTCATAAATGCAGCATAATTTTAGACGGTAAATTTGGATGGATAAAGCCTATCAGATAGTCAGATTAGTCAGATCGTGTGTTCTAGTCTCTGTGCACTGTAGAATTGCAGTCTGTAAAATACCAGCAGCATTATTGGGCAGCTTTGGAGTTTACAGAAGCCTAATGAGACTAGAGAACACAGGGCAATCCAGATTGGCAAAACATGTCTTGTAAAAAAAAGTTTCTTTTGTTGTTGCAGACAGGTTACAGGTTCCAGACCTGTAAACCTGTCTTCAGGTTTACAGCTAATGAAAACCTGGAAACTAATTCATCAGAACAATTATGGTTCTCGAAGTCTGGAGGAAGAAAGGAAAATGAGAGACACCAGACCCATCGATGCAGATGAGTTGAAAGTCGCTATTAAAGTCTCCTGGACTTCCTCAACATCTCAGCAGAGGCACAGGATGAACACCTTGATGCTGAGGTACAATGTTGCACTAATAAAAGCTAAATCCATCCACATATTAGGTGCATATACTCAGTAGGCCAACATTTCTTTATCAAAGAATTCCAAAATTACATTTTCTAATAAACAATTTTTGGGGGGTTTCATTACCTGCAAGCTATAATAGCTAGATTTCACAGAAGTTCTAATAATTTGTGTAATAAAGGTTCCACTCTTTGAGTAGAATTATTCAAATAAATTCACTTTCCAATGACAATCAAATTGCTACACCTGGATGCTATAACAAATATCCATAAACAACTACAGAATGCAGTTTAAGTAAAGTTTAAAGTCATAAAACAGTATAAATGGACAAACAACTTTGAATTGTGCAACCAAACCTGTAGTTTGGCACTGTGCCATAAAGAACAGACAGGAAATAAAATTAGGATTCTTCAGCAAACTCGTTGAGGTGAACTGAGATTGAAGATCAAAGTCACTGATTACTTCTTCTTCTTGCCTTTCTTGCCTTGCTTAGAGGGTGTAGGAGGGGGTGGAGGTGCCAGCTCAGCCTCCTCCTGAGCTGGTTTATCTTCTTGCTCCTTTACCAACGTTAGACGGTTGCAAAATTCTTTGTAATCCTCAGATACTTTCTCACTGGTCTCCTACACACAAAACGGCAGCAGAGAGAAACAAATGACAGGAAGATGTCAAACCAGTGACAGATGTAGCAAACTTAGCTCATTATTGTTTTTTGTTTTTTTTTTTTCAAACAATTACAGACGACACTTGTATTCGTTTCACTGACCAGCACTTTCTCATACGTCTCGAGGTGACGCTTCTTTAGATCATATTGTTCAATCATGTGCTGCCTGTAGTGCTCCATTATGCTTTCACGGGTCACCCGGTAGTTGTGGATCTTTTCATAACGCTTCTCCTCCCTGGCCTCCTCTCCCTGTGAGTCCAATAGCTCTGGAACATCTTTCTGGCATCTGCATCCAAGCACAAAGTCTTGTTGAAAACATTGCAAGCACGTATGTGTGCATCACAATTTACAGTCATGTTGGCGTTTCACATCTTTCAGAGATGTCCCCTTTCAGAATGAACATTCATGAGTAAGTAGCACATTTTGGATCAAATTTATTCATTAACAGTGCACGGCAAAACTTTTTCTAATGTAACATTGTCCAACTCCAGAGGCTGGGTCCTTCATGTCAGAGGTCTGTCCAAAAATGCTCAAATTGTATAATTGTTTTCTCTACATCACGTGTCAAACTCAAGGCCCAGGGACCAAATCCGGCACGTCTTGAGTTTTTATGTGGCTCTGTAGACACAATTGAGGCTGTGCACTTTATTTCCATGTGGCATGGACATCACATCACTATTTCTTATTTTGGCATATCAAAAATTATTTTATATGCCTTTAATCCTGGAATCATGAAGCATTAAAACATGTGTTGCTTTTGCTTTGTATAGTGCATGCTATTTGGACCAAGATTGTGGAACTTTCAGTGTTTAAAAAGACTGAAGTTATTTTATTTTGTTTTATTTATTTTTTTGCTACATAATTAAAGATCACCTGACCAGCTGTGCATAACAACTCTATGAGTCTATGAGAAATTAAGTGGAACTGCCGTCAATTGGAGCTGCTCCAAGCATGCACCATGCGAAGTTCAGTGCATTTTCATTAGTGCAGGCACAGTGTCTGAATACTGGGTCATCGTTGCCATATTTAAGTGTCATTTGGGTAATTTCCATTGTATCAGCATGTGATTGATATGTCTTGTATAACGTCTCAAGGTTCAGGTGTTGAATTTTTAAAGTCATTAAACGAAACAAAAGCCAGTTTTAGCTGGACTGAAATGGTTATTGAAATGTATACTGTGCTTTTAATTTGTGCAGAGCAACACAAAGTGCAAACATTAACACTTCCAGTTGTAATTTAGAGTTGTACTTCAGACATGTACAGTTGAATTACCCAGGAATAGAACTAAGTAGCAAAGCAAGGGAAGAGGGACAGGAAGTCTTCTATTGGTAGGCAAATATGCGGATGAATTACATTGGCATATTTATAGATCCTTATTTACAGAATGTGGAAAATGTGTGAAATCATATATCCATCTGTGAATAAGAAGTGACAAGGAGCATTAATATGAAAGGGACAGATTGAAGATTTGAAAGGGGAAAAAAATAAGTGCAAATTAGCTAATTATACAGACAGTTGTGGTTGTCGGCTTTACTGTCACAATAATGTGTTCATGGAGGAAAAAAGTGCAGGTAGGATCCCAGGAGCAACACTGTGAATTTCAAAAATTTACTAAGGACAAAGCTTACAGGTAGACACAGGCAGGGCGGCAGAAAAGAAAAAGAAGAGACGTTAAATACACAGAAAATGTGTTTAGTGACATGGAAACCAGTTATAATCAGGGAGATGCCAAACAGCTGAGGAAGATGCTGAGCAGGGAACTGAGGGAAGGTGGCGCTAAAACACAGACTGGACACAGAGGAAGCATAATCAAAACACAAGGGGGAAAACCCCAACACACACAGACACACCCCCACCAACAAATAATGACATCTATGATTTAATGGATGACGTACAGTTGTGAAAATTTAGGAAACCCAATTAAAGTTATGGAGGTAAATATATGTATATATATATAAAAAATACTTGTGAGAAAAAAGTTGGAACACAATACTCACTAGTAGCTGGCTACATAAAACTAAACAATCATATCTTTTTAAATACAGAAATGTTGGCCTCCTGAAAATAGTAGGACAACTATTTGTCCTACTATATAGCATAAGTAACTGTATAGCATAAGTAATACATGGACGGCTTTTGGACTGCATTTTACTTGATTTAATTTACTTTGAATTGTTCAAATGACTAAAATAACTGAATGTTTTAATGACTTTAATTACATCCTAGTATATTCACATCAAATTTATTGAGCACTCTATAAATGTTTTTCCCCATGCAAATGGCTATTTTTACCTGAGGGGAGAAGAAAGTCAGCAAAGGTTAATGAACAATAGCCTTCTTGTATCTTTGTTACGGAGTGAGAAATTGTGTGAGTCTGAATAAGTATAACACAGCGTCCTGTTCCACAAATATGTAAGACTAGTGCACTGCTGGTTTCAACTGGTGCCTCTGACAGACCACTGCTTTGCATCATTATTTTTTTTTTAAATTGCTGGATAAGGTGTCTGCAGTCATACATGCCTGGACGTAGTAACACACCTGATCACACACACTTGCAAATGTCACAAGAGGATAAGAAAGGTGACGGAAAAAGGGCACATCTCTTTGGAGCAACAAACTCGTTGGGGCTCGGAAATAGCTCTCTAATTAACAGACCCAAATATTATCTAATTTGTCCTGTAGAGGGATGGACAATGGGAGAGGAGAAGAGAGGGAATAAAAGAAGGCATGTGAGAGATCCAGTGGGAACTCAGGTGAAAACTTTACTCTTAAAAATACTGACTATGACTAACTGCAATATTCATCTAGTTTAAGGTGTTATTTAAAGGTTGAGACTAACCACACAGTTCTAAATATGGAAAAACAGCAAAGCTAGGACCAAGCTGTGTGACTAGCCACCACTCTTTCGTTGATTCATAAACAATTATTCAAAACTTGCCCTCTGGACAGGATGCACTGCCCTTTCAAGATGTGGAAAAGTCAAGGGACATCTTTCTTCACTGCACTAATAAGAGCTAAGTTCACTTAAGGGAAATTACTCTAAAAGTTTTTCGGGTAGCTTTTTATCCACTCTGTGGTTACAAAAATGCATGTTTCTACAATGCATTATGTAACCTGAAACATCGATGTCTAAACACAAAATATCCCTCTATGAAATTAAGTCTTAGTACATCTGCAACTGCAACTAGAAACAGTATGAGCAGCAATCTAGAAGCAAAAAGAGCGAAAGCAGACCTGAACAAATGACTGAACTTTGTGTACAGATCTGGCATGGCTGGGGCGGTCATTTCACTGCTGGGTGGACTGGGCCGGGTGACTTGATCAGAGCTCAGTGTAGCTGCAAAGAATGAAATTATTGTATTTAAAAGGACAAAAGAGCTAAATACATGATTTTAAGTCTTTGTAGAATAATGCCATGACACTTGCTTTTAGGTGAAGTATGATGACCACGTTCCAGTTGCTTAACTTGATTGAGGAACTGGAGGCGGGACTGAGAAGCCTACAACAACAGAACAACATAGTCTCTGTAGCATTCTGTATGTCTGAGCAAATAATGCATCAAAATGTATTTTCATTTGTGGTAGGGATTATCACTGGATTTGAAATCTCTCTCTGGGTTATCTGGGCTACCTTTTCAAAACGCCCTGGCTCAGTCGTTTCCCAGGCTTTTTTCATGGATTTAATCTGGTCAATTCTCTCCGTATCTCTCTTTACTTCAACCCTCTCTGGGTTGGTATGGTCAGTGGTGACACGCAGCGTGTAATTTGGCTTAGTCAGGTCCAGGGTCTGTGCAGAGGTACACACACAAACAAGATAACAAAGATCATGCTCACCTCAACAAGCACTAGCTGAAAGTCATTGTTCTGCTATTTATGATGCTTTTTTAAATTAGAAATTCATTCTAGTTATGATATATTACTAATAATTAATATATTATTAGCAACACTTGCCAGACAACCTTCTTCTATTTCACAGATTTAAAATGAATAAATATGATCTGCCCTACATTGTGACTGTCTTGTTGGCTTACTGTCTTCTGTCATTGTAATTTTGTCATACATTACCGATTCTTGCTTGGAAACATTTATGGAGACACTACTCTTTCCTCTGTGCCTGTCAACTTCACTTTTTCGGCTCGTTTTTTGTGTTTCAGTCTTGGTACCATTCTGGCTTGATGGGCCGATTCTAGACGAAGACTTAATATCTCCAGGCTTGAACACTGAATGTTGAAGATAGTAGGAAAGCATTTTTTTATTTTGCCTGATGTCATTTGAACATGAGCTTAAGTACAAACAGTTCAAGAAAATGCTTAAGGGCTTTATAAAATAGAAATATTTTACAACATGCTGGACTGGTTTGCAAACCCTTTTAATTCAGTGTTAAACTGTTATTACATTTGAAACATTTTACTTGATCTTTTTCAATGAGATATTCTAAGAAGAAAAGAAGCAGCAGCATTTAAAAAGAAGTCATTTCCATTTCCAAATAAAAATAGTTTTTCAGCCTTGTTTAAACAAGTAAAGGAGATTTACTAAGTGTGGCAAGAGGCGCATGTGTTGTGCAATCACATGTATGCTAGATGGCACTGTTGCACTTCAAAAGCTAAAACTAACAGACTTCTAAGTTTCAATGCAGTGAATCCTAGTATTTTATCATCATTTAGCTAACTTCTTGCCTTTCTCTCTGAAGTACTTTGATAAATTCTTCTATGGCTGTAGAAGTTTGCTGCTCTTATTGTATCTAAATATATGTGCATTGTTGCAAAATAAATATAACTTTGGCTTTGTTAAAACATTAGTTTTAGCTAAAACTATGTTTTCGTGGTAAAAGTTCCACAGTCCTCACAACAAGTAAGTGCACAGTTACTGTTGGTGGCTAACTGTTTTAATGGAGAAATAAAGAATACATAGTTGACACGTAATATTATGCATGTGCCAAACACAGTGCAGTGTTTTAACTGCGTCATGTTAGATAACTTGTAAATTAGGCTTAAAAGCTTTGCATGGCATGCACTACATGTGTATTTGTGTAGCGTGATGGGAGCATGATTAAGGGCACAGTTCCACCACTGAGACAGAGTTAAACTGGGTGAAATTAATCCAGTCTTCTGCTTGGATATTTCCCTGGGCACCAGGGGGCAAGAGCCAACTTCATTTGACATCCCATTGACCCATTTCTACAAAATTATCTGAAGAACACAGGAGGTTTTTGAGGACTGACCCCTTCATAGACATACGAACAAACTCAGTGACAAAATGCTGAACATTCTTGATAGGATGGATAATAGTGATATTGTGTCCAATCATTTAGCAATTTAAATCAAAGAACAAAGAAATTGTGATGACACATTATAAGTTGGGTTGATATTATTTTTTGGGTAGTATTAATTTCTTACACATAATAAAAATATTTTATGATATATTACAAGGGATGTAATATTGCAATATGCTATCATATTTTGCATATTTTTAGACGATAAGCCGAGTTGAGAACAGGTGGTACATCCCACTCTCTGTACAAATAATAAAATATATACATTTTAGTATTGTCCATAAGCATAATTTTACCTTGTATGGCTTACTGGAAACAAATTTATTTTTTTAATCTAATTTAACATCCATCCATTGTATAAATGGGTGACATCAGATGTCAGTTGAAATCAGATGTCTACACAGACACTAGGAAATTACTATCCTTTTCACCTTACATTTTACCTGATGTTTATTCAGACAAAACGTGTCAAGTTTTATGTTAGTAAGGTTTATGAAACTTTTTCTTCTCCTGTTTGCTAATGCATTAAGGGACAGAGACCATAAATATTCAGGGAAAAAAGGTGGATACTTGCAAATTGTGGTGTAACAAAACAGCCTACAAACCTAATGCAGTTATGCCTGATCTGGGAGGAAGTGTGAGCAAAAATTCTAGCAAATCGTATAAACCATGTGAAACAAACCCCAAAATTTCTGACCCAAGTCAAGCAATTTAATTTCAATTCTACCAAAATCAAACGAAATTTATGTAAATTTATAACTTTAAAGAAAGGGATATTTTTTTTCTATATTTACCAAGAAGGCATATTTACTCTAGAATAATTTCTAACGTACCTAAAAAAAATGTGTATCTTTTTATTAAGTGTATGTGAACATCTAATTTCAACTCGAAATGGAATAATATTGTCAAGAGTAACAAATGCAGTCAGAATTCAATGACAGCAAATTGGCTTTTTTCTACAGGCAATCATACATATTCTTCACATGCTGATTTGTTTCACAGCAACACAGCTGCACTCAATGAATTATCCTCAAACTGTTCAAAGGATTATATCAAATTTAAACCAATTTCTTTTTTTCCTTTCCAACTGATCTGCTCTAATTGTTAAAATTAGAAACCCAGATCCAAGAAACCAAGATTGCTTCAACAGTCAATAATAAACGGACTAAGCAGATATTTCTTTGATTTGCTGTATTCATCTGGTTTCCGTTAGACTTGTAATTACAGGCTTCTGACCATTGGAAGCCTGGAAATGCCTAAGCTCCAACACTGTCTCTTGAATATCAATAACACTTCAAAACAAAGAATAACATGTACGAAAGCAACGATGATGAGAAAATAATAAAAATAACAATAATAATAATAAAACATTTAGAACCTGAGGCCCAAATGCTGCAAAGACAAAAGGAAAATGGTTTCATTGCCTATTATAGGCTTACATGTATCAAGGGGCTACATGAGTCATGTGGAATGCATACTAAGAGCTGCAAGTTCAGATCAGGATTCACTTGAGTGACTTGGTGTTCTAGCTATCCTAGGGGCTATTGAGAATAGCTGTTTGGTGTGGCATCTACATAGTTTTTATATAGTATGTACCTCTGATTTCATTCTTCTTCATTTCTTGTAGCATATGGACAAAATCCAGCTGGGTTTCATCCAAATGCCAGCTCTTACAGAGCATCTCTGCTTGCACCACATACTTATGATCCTGGGAAACACAAATAAGCAAAAATTCACATAAAAATATAGCATTGTAATATAAAAACAAAGAAATCCACACAGTACAAAAAAGATGCATAGATTTATGCAGCATAAACCAGAATAAGCATAAAGCCATAAGCCTTACTTATGATATGACAGTGAAAAAGGTGCTTTAAAGCACAAGAGTTAGCTTTAGCTATTCCGTATTTTGACTAAAGCACATAGGGAGCAAAAACAAAGACCTGGTTAGTAAACATTAAGTCATGAGTGTGAAAGGGAAAAAAAATGTTTCAGAACTTAAGAGAAACGCACACATTTTTTTTCTTTTTCTCCACTGGAGAGGAGAAAATTTCTCTATTTGTACAGGCATGCACTTTTAGCAAAAGTGTGCTAATACTTTTGGCAGGATAGTGTATGTGTGGGTGAATGTAAATCAATATGTGTGAGCATGCTTACAAATCAGTATGCAGGAAGCAAAACTGATATGGACAGGCAGAAACTAACTAGGTGAGAGGGACAAGCATAGAATGTCTTCGTACCGGGATGGCGTTAGAGGACAGTTTTGATCTTCCAGCTGGACTTTCTAAGCTTCGCCGCCTATCCC
The DNA here is from genome assembly GCF_001444195.1 of Xiphophorus couchianus. Lineage (NCBI taxonomy): Eukaryota > Metazoa > Chordata > Actinopteri > Cyprinodontiformes > Poeciliidae > Xiphophorus > Xiphophorus couchianus. The sequence continues at coordinate 10,337,068 of NC_040242.1, read as the reverse complement.
TCCTGGAGTCTGTTAACACAAAATTCACAGCGGTTTATATCTGAAGTAAAAAATTGATGAAGCACAATACTCGACCATAACAACATACTCATTCAACAAGTGTGGGTCTCCAGGGTGACAGAATTTTTTTTTTAAAAGTGCGGCCACACACAAAGTTAGTTGGTTTGCAGTTGTGGCATAATTAATTTTAACTGGTGGGGTGAATAGTGAATAGCACAATCAAGTAATTATGTTACCTTCAGTTGTTATAAAAATTATATATTTCAAATATAACCCAAAAGAAATTTGACTTTGGAATTTAACACATTGGAATTGGGCCTCTGTAAGAAAGGACTGCTCTTTAACACTCCGTCTTCAGGAAGTTATCACAACATTGTTCATCTATTAACCTTATAGTAACGTTTTTAACAGTGCTGCTCTAAGAAGTAGCTAATGTAATGAGCACAGCAAATGTGCAGTTCCACCAGGCGTTTGCTAATTGCTTCTGGCTAGTCTGAAGGAGCTGAGTGGAGGAGTCACAAGGGAGGACTGCTCTACGAGGCGGAAACTTCGAAGCTTGGAAACTGCAGCTCTGAGGAGGAGCTTTGTCCTAGGTTCCCCCAAGCGTTTTACACAGCTGAATGGTTGCCACAGGAGATTAAAGGATTTCTCAAACATGCATTAAAGAATCAATGCAGCACTCCAGGTATGTTTTTGATGAGGGAATATCACTGTGACATTTTTTTTAGCTTCACATGCTGTGAAGCTAAAAAAAAAGAAGTTTATTTTACATAATACTGCTCTTTTGGACATATATACGACTTCAACCCTGATCTGTTTGCTATTTTCCTTGGTCTTCATGAAGATGTTTATTTGCTAATGTGGGCTTTATTAGATGTATAAGTATATAAAAATACATGTCACACTATGTTTTTCTTTCAATTTCATATGCATCACTTTAGGATGTTTAAATCTCAAATGAAACTCAGTGATGTCTTTACACTATCCAGAAGACATTAAAAGTGTGTAAATATATTTATGAGGCATTTTAACTTTCTGCCACATGAAGAATTTAAATTAATAAATTTTTCTCATAATACAAAAGACTTGAACAAAAAGTACTCAACTTACCTGGCTGTTGACCTTTGTTTGCCTTGAAGAAGAATACAGGTAGTACAACAAAGCCCCTCCCAGTGATGCCAGCCATCTCCTCCTCCTTGTCCAGAACAGACAAGTGTATCAAAACGTTTTGGTCAGAAGTTTCAAACTGAATTGTGCCCATAGCATCTGCCATCACCTGAACACTGTAACTGAAAGAAATTTTCAGAATATCATAGTTGTTTTTTAGTCTCAGAGGAGTATTACCTTTGGCCTGTCCATACTTTCTTAAATTGTTAGTTTAACATAATTTGTCTTCTCACCGACAAATGAGATTTTTGTCGCTTGGAATGTAATAATCTTGGAATTGCTTCACTGAGAACGCATTGACAGGAACTTCACGGCTCAGTTTTGGAAGAGGTTCTTTTGAACCGATCAACCGCATCCTCCATTTGCTATCACTGACAGGGAATCCAGGTTTAACCACCTCTGCAACAAATGTATAGCCAAGCTGCAAAACAGAAACAAAAAAGAAAATTAAGAATGTAAATATAACAAAAGATTTTCTAGTGCTTTGAGAAGGAAGGTAGAACAAATCTCTGTATCCACAAACCTTATTGGGTTTATAAACATGGGGCAGCACTTTGAGCCTCTCGATTTCCTCTCCCGTGTCATTGTTAACAACATGCAGACAACAGTTAGAAACTGGAGAGAAGATGATCGGTACCAGCAGCATCTCCTTTGGAACAATGAATACTTCTCTATATAAACAACAAAAATGAAGTGGTCAGCTTGACACTGATTGGTGATTGATTGATCTTTTTGTGTATCAGGCTTGGTGGTACCAGGTCTGGCTGACAACACCCATTGGTATGGACACTTTAAAGAGTGGCGGGGATTAAATAAGAACAACACATTGGTTTATTTAGGAAGTGAAAAATTATCTGCTAAAATTACACTTTCAACAGATAACATGAAGCCTACCAAACAGTTTGATAGGCCATCACAATTGTCATTGTGGTAGCTTGTCAGAGTGACTTTGAATTACCAAACATATAAGACCTATTAAAGGTTGAAAGGAAACTGTTTAATTTCCAAACCTAGCCTTTAAAATATAATTGTTCTCTAACCTAAAGACCAAAGCCCAGGACTGGTTTGTGTCCTGGAAAGAGACGGAGTAATCAGCGAAGGCGATTCTTGACGATTCATCCTCCAGACAGGAGTACAGTTCTTCTTCCTCCCCTAAATGATCAATAATGTATCTGGACAGGAAAGACAGAAATCAAAACATACTTAAAAACTCAAAGAAATTTTCTGCAAAGGTTAAACACAATTTCTAAAATTTATTCTCAGAATAAATAAACATTTACGCTTTAGCAGAAAGTGAATGAAAGCTAAGTATAGTTCATGAATATAAAGCTACTCTGGAGAGGAGGAGATGCCGTTTTGTTGCCTCTCAGCGTGGAGTAGATGCTTCTGTCAGCTAAGACAAGCACATGCTTAAAGGTTGACAACAGCCAAAAAATGCCCCCTCTGTTCTCCATACACACTGACTGAGCTTTCAGTGTTCATGCACATATATGCTTCCCCAGGCAGCGGGTCATTCGACAGACGCTGCAAGCTGATTGGTACGGGGTGAGTATAAACAGCAGATGGTACCACTGGGAAAAGATGGAACACAATGTGGAAAATACTCCCTGCATGGCCCCCACAGGCTGCCACAACCAGGAGAGGGAGCAAACTCTGGGTATGTGGTAGATTAGAGGCAAAGTATATGATCACACAATCTACACAATATTCACAAAAAACTGAAGCTGGAATGACGTTACATTTTCTCCAATGTTGGTATTTGTCTCCAAATGTTTACAGAAACAAAAGTCAAGCTTGGTGCATAAATTGAAGTATGCGTTTCGATGAAACTAGTTTAAAAGTGTATTTAAAAATTACAACCTTTAAGCAGGTATTAAACATTCTTTTCAGTAACCCAACATTTCTGTATTATTTTTATTAGTCAGAAGTAATTTAATCTTCCATGAAATAAAACAATTATATTTTCCCAAGCTATAAGCAGAAAGTCATCATAATTATCAGAAATAGAGGCTTGAAAACATCCATCTGTTTGAAATTAATTAATGTAATATTTACTTATGGAATTTAGTTAAATGAATAAACTTGCAATAACATAATTTAATTAGATGTACCTGTATCTTTGTACCTCTATTCCTCATAACAGTTTCACATTATAAAAATCTGTCTTTTATTTACCGTAGCAACAAGGCAGAATGTTTTGCTGCATCTGCTTCAATCTTCTGCCACATATCTGAAAGGATCTTGGAAGCACGAAGGTTTTCTTTATTTCCTGAATGACATAAGAGCACAAAAAAAAAACAAGTAAGAAAAGTAGCCGCTATTAAGGCTGAAAGACAATGGATGTTTATGCAAAACACAAACCATTGTTATTGATGAGCTAGTTCAGGCAGGGCCACAGAAATTGGAAATCAGACTCACTTTGCCAGTCTGTGGGTTTTTCTATTTTCCTTTTTTTTAGTCCCTTTAGAAAAATTGTTATTTCTTTTTATTTAGCAAAATTAGATATTCAAATTCAGCACTAAAATTGGCCAGAGTCTCAAAATCTTATTGAGTAAATATGACATGACACAGTCCAGCATTTATTGGAACTGTTAATTGGGATGGATGGGGGTCAAAAAAATGTCAAACAAATCTTCAAAGGCCACTTTTGGCAACTACAGAACAACCATTAGATTAAACTGAAATTTAGTTTATTGTTCTGGTTACCAAATGTCTACTGTTAGGTGAAGTGGAGGATCTATTTCCTTGCCCCCTTATGTGGTCACATTTTCAAATTAAATGTCGTAATGTGCAATGTCTGGGTTTTTGGGGATAAGCTGCTTCAAATATAAAGAGAGAAATGGAGAGAAAATATGCTAACAGGAAAGAGGTAGGAAAAACCAAAGCATGACAGTCCAGTTTCATACAGATCAAGCAGCTAAGCCTTAGTGAGTGCTGTGGTCAATGGTATCTGGCTTCCTTCAACTTTTTCTGGCAGTGCTAGCAGATTCTATAACAATGTAAGTATTCTAGGTGTCTTGAAGACTCCAACTACATGTCAACGTTTTCTTTTTAAGTGATGCCTTATAGAAGCTACTGTTTTGACACTGACACATATCATACCAGGAGTTTCCAAAACTAGCCTCAGGTAACTGAAATAAAAACAAATGTCACCTTTAGAATTTTCTCATTGTTCTACAAAGGCATCGAACATCATATTTTGTTTTCTACTTCTTTTTATAAAAGGATAGTACATGCATAAAATATGAAACAACTAGCTTTGATTGTAACATATGTTAATTGGGACCAAACTGCACTTAATGATTTGTACTGTTGCAATGAACTGGGTTGATATGAACTGATTTTTATATGATGGCACTGTGGCTCAATGTGTACAGTAGTCAACTTGAAATCTGAAGTCAACTTGAAATCTGAAATTTGTTGGTTGGACAGTTTCCTTCAGTGACAAATTATATTTTGTTTGCAGGTCGGCATGGTCGTCTGCCTGCATTTATAGCGCTTTCCTGAGGTTGGGTTGGGAGCAGTAGTGGCGAAGCGTAACCTTTGTTTTGGGGGCGTTGCTTCCGGGATGGTTTTGGGGCGGAGTTCCGGTTTGCCTCAAACGCAATCTAGATGCTAAAGGCAGCGCTTCGATCGTCATTGCTGACTTCTATTTTATTATCCTTCAGGTCAGTACACGGTGAAAACATACCAAGACTACTTTGTAAGATGTTTACCTCTTATTTGACTGTGTTACGGTTTCTGTGCACCGTTTTACCAATAGTTGCCAGTTTTATTAGGCAAAAGTAAAGTTGGAAATATACCAGTCCGTGCTGGGAAAGTCCCGCGAGGAAAGGTGATTAGAACGCCGTGATATCTTACGAACTCCAGGTTTTAGGAGTTTTATTTTGCTTTTGTTTGAATAATATTCATTGTAAATTGGTTGTTGACTCATAAAGTAGCTCAGAGCATGAGTAAAGTGAGTCCAGGCAAAGTTAAAGGTAGAGAAATATTCATTGTTCATAAAGTGTGTGAATTGAGGTTGAAGTTGAAATAATGCCAAGTTAAATTCTGTATTTGTTTTGTAAGTCTTGTAATTCTGTTTTTAACTGTTGATTTATCCTGTTTGGTACACTGTACCTTGGTTGTCTTCATCTAAGTGACGGATGGAAATTTGAAAAGGGTAATGTGTGAAGTTAATTATTACCTGTGCGAAAAATAAACCAGGTCTATAAGACAATGGTTATGTAAAACATTAATACTGTACACTGTAAAGGTTTTGTTTGTTAATAAATAAAGAAAAACGCAATCTGGATATTAAAGGCAGCACTTCAGTCGTTATTGCCGATTTCTATTTTATTATCCTTCAGATTGTGCTGAATGTTACAGCCGTCCAGACACTCAGGACCTGTGACATTTAACCTCAGCGTGGCTACTGATCTGTGTATTAGTGTATGAACATGTGAGAGCAACTAGCTAAATGTTTTTCTCTATTTCCTCATCTACAGAGCTCTTTGTCCTGGCGTATTGGTAAGAATGGAGGTCCTGCACTATTGGCTCCTGTGCTTCACAGCTCAGTTTAATAAATCAGGCAAATTTTAACAATGAGTGAAAATGTAAGCTACTCTCCATTAAATGCATGTTTCTCATATACTTATGTGTACTTTTACCAGGTTTTGAGGCTTTAAGTGCCGCTCGCACCAAATACCCTTTTAATCGAGCTTGCAGAATTGTGACTGCCTGGATTTCTTTGTCTGTTGGCCGCCTGTCTCCCCATACTTCAGAGCGCTTTGTATTTCCTAGAAACAGGACAATGAGAGAAACAAACCAACATGTTAAAATGATAGAAAGTGAAAAAAAAAAAGTTCAAATGCTATATTCTGAAATGGTTTCCCTCAAGCAGATCTGGATTTAGGAGTAAATCCACTGATTATAGCACATATAACAGCTGTTGCAAATATAAGCTGCAAGACAGCATACCATAACTGTGAATTACAAACATATGCAAATGTATACATTTTATTTGTCAACATAAAAATGAGACCTACGGGTAGAAGGTGATGCTTCTATGACTGGGGCCCAAAGTGAGGGGTCGGCAGTAAGGGCTTGAAGTGCAAAGTACTCCTGTGATGTCAGCTTTTTGCCCTGGGCCTCACGAAACATGTGGCACACTGCCAAGTTAAACAGCTTTGTTTCCGGCAAACAAACACAAAGTAACAAATACATACATGAATGTGTGAAAAAAAAAAACTGACTGCAAGATTACAGTTATGAGAAGGACTACCTGTAGGACAATAACTGCTGGACAATTACTTCTCATGCTTGCTAAAAGTTAAACATAGTAATTATTACTAATTAAAGACGACTTGTTACTGCTATTTTTATATACAAACTCTTGTGTATATGTGAAATAACTCACAACAGGTTGTCTGCTAGGGCTATTAGATCTTTACCAACTTATAACTTTTACAAAATAATTTTTGACACACTATCAAATAGTCTTTCTCCAATATATAAAAAAAATCTTACAGGTGATTTAGTAAAGCACATTAAAGCCTTACCATAGGGTTTTTAGGTTGCAGAGCTTGGATATAACAAGCTAACATAGAGATATCATATATAATAAATAATTATGTGAATATCAGGACAAAAATGTTCATAGACCAAAATGACACTTGTTTATAATAGCTGTGACAGTCAAAGTCCCATCACCAATTCTGTTTTTACAGTTCAGCTGTTCAGCCCAGCACATTTAGCAAGTTTCTCTGCACCATCCATACTTATTTGCTGCACAATAAGATCATTGTTGCATGGCATTATGTTTATGTCGTATTATGATCACAAGTTACCTTTTGGTGTTTTCTTGTCCCAGTTTTGGAAAAGATACTTTTGGGGAAATAAGTATTTTCCAGATTCTTTCTGAGTGACGGGAGCTTCTGTTCATCAGTAAAGGAAGCAACCACGCAGGATAAGGCTTTGAATATGGCCAAAGCCTGCTCATTGAAGCGAACACTTTCCTGTTAAGACCGAACAATAGCATATGTTTTTATTTACTGCTGCCAGTTAAACAAAACTAAACTAAACTAAAATTGATGCAATTGGTGCAGAAATGTAGCAGAAAAAAAGTTTAAACTGTAAACTGTGCTGGCAAACAGAAAAAAAAAATCTGCAACAGAGAGACTCATTTAAAACTTGAAGAAAAGTACACAGACAGCTGTACACATTTATAAGCTGGTGGGGTAAAAAGAAAAGTAATTCCAATATGTTTTAGAGAAAATATTTCAAAAGAAAGTGTTTATATTAGTAAATGCTTAAAGAAAAAAGTGGAAAAAATGTTTCAAATTCCTCTGGTTTTGTCTCTTTGTTTCATAATTAGTTTTCTGAGAAAGAAAATACAAAATATTGCTCGAACACGTGTTCTTTAATTCAGTAACAATATACTGTTTTACTCTTGGAGAAATAGACAAACACAAGATTTGTCAATTTATTTTCATCAGCTTCCCCCCTCACTTATTTCCCCCAGCTAGGTACATGAAAGGATATTTCTGTTCTTCTGAATTTTTTGGTTACACAGTGGTTTTCTTAAACTGGTCAAATGTACACACATTTGACCAGTGTGTACATTTGATACACTGATACGGTCAGTGGATTTGTCCAGAAAAAAATAAATAAAAAATAATCTGTTTAGAATCAAAGATACTATATTGTCCACTAGAACCACCAACATGATCAGGTGTTGACAACAGTTTTGGATCACCTTTGCTAGGATGGGCATAATGGTTTCTTCATCTCCTAACATGAATTGAGTCTCGCTGCTCAGGTGGATGTGGTAGGCTAGAGTCGCATGTACGTGGAGGCAAAACACATTGCGCCTGAGAAATGAGAGACAGTGGCAAAATACATTTTTAAAACAGGGACTTGCAGCTCATACTGTTTACTAAATAGGCTATAAGGACTTGTGCTACCATTTATTCAATAAAACAAAGAGATCCTTCATCAACAGACCCCCTTCACAATCAGAGACTGTAGTATAAACCACATTCAAATCACTTTAAAACAAATCTCAAGTATCTTCATTGTCAGTCTGAGAAATGTTTTTCCTTTCGTTTTTCTTATTTTAATATGTCATTTACTATTGTATTTAGTATGTTCCTTGCTGAAACAATTGACATTTTTCTTCAGTTTTTACAATATTTCAAACAAGTAACAAAAATGAGCAAAGTTAGTTTCATTATCTGAATGTTCCACATATCATGAGACAATATGCAATTTGGCTTTTTATTGGGCAACGTGACAAATGTATTTTTTTTCTTTTTCTCACATCATTTCTATTTTACCGAAAGGTGTGAAAATGTAAAATGTTTATTATCAAATATGGACTGGATTATTCAGCATTAAGTACCACCCAAAATCAATTTAGTATTGAGTTTACCATTGTTGTTTTACTTTCCTTACACTTTTCTACTTTACTTTTTTATTAAACGTTTCTTTATGCTCCAGAGAAAAACATCTGAAAATCCAAGCATCTTTCTATACATTTTTTTTTCCTATCATCATACTTAACCAAAGATGGAAAATTATCAAAAGCTAATTTCATACTTTCAATACTGAGTAGGAACCCTATTTTTTTAATTTTCCTGAGTATTTTAGACAGATTCACTGCATTCTTGGAAGCAGTACTGCATGTTTCCATTTTTCTCTGTGGTAATCAATGGGTCAACTGGTCAAGAGTTGCTCCAGTCAAAGAGTTTGTCTGCCAAATGCCCAGCTGAGTTCACAGGGACTGAAGCGTGGAATTCTGCTACCCAAGACCCATTAACTTTATACAATTCAGCCATCACAGCATTTAGTAAATGGGTGAGCAGTGAATCAGAGCTTGGCTGGGGCTAAAACTGAAAAGGAAACAAAAAACAGTGGAAAAGGATAGAGTAGAACAAAGAGTTTAACACAAAGATGTGCTAGGGCAGTAAATTTTGTAACAAAAAGCATAATAACAGTTCACAGGAGAGGAAGTAGTATTATGGGGCATTGTCAATTGAGTGTTGTGCATGATTATGGCTCAGCAGTAATTGCACTGCTGCACACTTGTACCTGACCCCAGAAACTAGGCTTTCTCCTTCTAGGCCAAACTATTGCCATTAATAGAGACGAGGACAGATACTTTTTTGCTGCCTTTCAGGACAACTATAGTGAGAAAATATATGTGCTCACATTATAAGAGCCACTTGTAGATTTTTCGATGGCTGTGAAGGGAAATAATGAACCACTTATTTACCTCTGTAGAAAATAAAAAAAAAATCATATAAGGTATGGATTTCTTATACTATTAGTTCTTTTGTTTTGATGTATAATTGTATGTGGAATCTTTAAGCACCATTGTCCAATAAATTAAGTACTTAACTGATGCCTTTGCTTTTATGTTTATTAGTGAAATGTAATTTTTTTTGGCAGTTTTAACAAATGAGTCCTACCCTGCTGCCAAGCTAAGAACAGCTGCCTTTGAGAAGCTGGTCTTGATAGTGAGAACTGGAAGCTGAGCCTGCAAGCATGTCCAGGACTGAGGTTGAATAAGAAGCGCTGCACACCTGTGTATTCCGAATGACGTTTTCTCAACAGAACATGCTGAAATGGAAAGCATTTCAAATATAATGGTTGTACAGTTTAACATAAATCTAAGTTACAAAATGTTAATGCAGGTAAACACAAACTTTATCATTTTTTAGCAATAACTTGATATACACACACACAACACGCAAGTAAGTTGAGCTTCTTACAGAAACTGCACAGAAAATTATTTTCAGTGTGTGTTCATGTGCAGATAATCCCTTACTCTTTTCACCAGTGTCTCCCCAGTGAAGAAAGGCAGACAAACTGACGAGGATCTCGGAAGGTTCCAGGGAGTCGACAAAAAGATAGTAAGTTCCTCTTACTTCTGAACACTGTGCCAAGAAACACACACAAGACCGATATATTCTTAAATAAAAACTGGAAGAGGACTGAAACAAGAACAAAGGAAAGCTTTATGGAGGAAAAACTTATGTTGAAGGTAAACCCTTAGCAGGGGAAACTGAAGGACAGAAGGTGAAATGCATATTAAATATTTTCTCAGTGTGGTTTTACGTGTACAGTGCTGGCTGCTTGTATTCTATTTTTGAATACTACAAGGGAATTTTGTAATGATTATTTCATTGATTAATGAAAACAAGCTGCCTTCCAGTAAATTCCTACATTTGTCTTGGGGATCAATGCATTTTTTGAAAAATGTGAAATGGGCTTTGTCCAGTCTCATTCTTATTGTTGACTCATGATCAAGGATCTTAACAGAGGTATGTGAAGCCTGCAGGGCTAAATGTTTTAGGTTCTTTCCTGACCGTCCTGGATGAGTTGTTGATGGATAGGAGTAATGGTCACTGCTGAGAAGGTTCACCACAGCTCCATGTTTTCAAAATTTATGGACAAAAGTTACAAAGTGATTTTCTTGAGTCCCAATGTAAATGAGTTAGTATGTTTTCTATTCTTGAATGTCTTAAAATTCGGCCATAATTTTCCATCTTTGGTTAATAGGATAATAGAAAAAAATTGTATAGAAAGATGCTTGGATTTTCAGATGTTTTTCTCTGGAGCATAAAGAAATTTTAATAAAAAAAATAAAGTAGAAAAATGTAAGGAAAGTAAAACAACAATGGTAAACTCAATACTAAATTGATTTTGGGTGGTACTTAATGCTGAATAATCCAGTCCATATTTGATAATGAACATTTTAGTCATAATTAAGTTGATCTAAATAGCTTACCATTTACTTTTTCACATATTGTCAAGGTTGATTTGGAGAGCTTTTTTGTGTTTACTCGTATTATCTTTGTCTTTAGTTAAAATCCATTAGGTGATTGGTAACTTTGGAATGCCAAAATAAAAGAAAGAAATAGACTAAATCTATAAAGGAGAAAATCATTTTTCTAAAATGTGTGTGTTTGCATATGTACCTCAGCACTTGCTATATCCACAGATCTATTGGTAGGATATTGACAAGAGATTCCAGAGCCGCTGACACTACCCATATCTCTTGAGAGGAGAGTACTCTGATGATAAAGGAACAGTCAGGTATCAGTTATCACAATAATCAGTATTAAGATAATATACAAAGCACAAACCAATGAAATGTCAGGAAACAGCATGTTAAAAATGCAGATATTAGTCATTTATTCTGAGATGCTCTTTTTTTTTTTCTTACCTTGAATTGTAATTTCTGGATATGGTGAGAGTACATCTGGGGTTTGTGAAAGACCAACAATGACCTGAAGAAAAACAACAAAGGAAGATTTTTTTTATTTTTATTTCACCCAACCATTACTTCATGCACTGTAATGTTTCTTGCTTTCATTTGCATTTGTCTCACTGAAAACATTTTGAAAAGTCATCCATGTCCACCCATGTGGTCAGTAGAGGTTTGGCGTTCTTGACTGTAGGATCTTTAATTGATAGTTGTTCTGGAAGGAAGTGGATTGAACTTAGGTCAATAATTCATCATGACTACAGGAATGTTTGTCTTTGAAGCACACACACTAAATCATTATATAAGGAACAAAATAATGACCTTTTTGAGACGATTAATAACTGAAATGAGTGGCGCTTTTCATGTTACAGTGATAGTTCTAGTCTCAAAATGCTGCAAGTAAATGTATGTGAGTCATAGCAAGTTATCCTAGACTCAAATCATTACAGCAAGTTGAACTGGCCAAACTCCCACATAAAGGCACAGTGTAAGCACACATGCACGTCCATACTCCCACTCAAACTCCCACCATCTCTGTGCATCCTGTCCAAAGTCACAGACATATGCATGCATACAGGCTCCATCTCAAAAAAAAAAAAAGAAAACACACGAGCACATGCAAACGGTCTACCCCCGAGCTCTACTTGAAGCGAGATTCTGATCAGTAAGCTGAGCCTGCGAGGGCAAGCGTCTCTGCCGCTGAGCAATGGTGGTCTGCAAACTCAAACTGCAGGTGTTACTAAGCAACTAAAAAGGGGCAGAGAAGAGGCAGAGAATCGGTTTGATGTCACAAGCTGAAATTTCAATCCTGTCTTCTTCAAATGTTCGCTTCGCCCACAGAGAGACAGAAAGATGGGTGCAAATATTTCCCATCATAGTAACTAGGCTGAACTCCATGGAGGCTTTCAACTAGACCAAATTTAGTAACATTTCATGATGTATAATGAAAGACCTTGTGTAATTTGTCTTATAATCAAATATTTGACTTTTTACAAAGCGGTTTTCCACACAGATATTCTTTTAAGTAGTGAAAATATTGCATGGAAATAGCATTTACCAATGTACATCTGATCAGTGTCCTTTATCTTGTCCTCTGCTGTAACCTAGAGGGATAATAAGAGACAGAAAAAAAGGGAGAGAGGCATGAACTGTGGGACGCTGACAGAGTACCACTGCGAGAGATATGCTTCTACCCTCTAGTTATTCCACGCCAGCTGTGGTGTTGTGCCATTCTCACCCGACACAGAGACACAGTTTAATGTGACAGGGCCTGCTCCGCCCCAACTAAAATCACCACCAGGGAATACCAGCTCTAATTTACTTTGAATGCAAGTGACAGAGGAGGAGTTGTTGTGTTGTGTAGTTTGTTACTCCTTTTAGAGGTGATTCACACAGTGGCTCTGATTTCCCTGTAAGTCTGCCCAGTCCTTTAAAGTTATAGCACTAATGAGTCAGAATTATATACTTGAAATGTTTTCTTAAGCTATTTTCCCTCTCGTTTCCCCTTCTTGTCCTCTCAGTCTGCCACTAAATACTCCTGGCTGCTTTTACTTGAAGCGTTTTACTATTAAGAAAGAAAGTGAGGGAAATTATTGAAGTTAAGGATAAAAGGACTCAATCTGAGTGAGGATTTAATCAAATACATTCAGAACATCTAGGTACAGTTTTTCCACACAGTACACTTTCACATGGTACATGGTATTTTTACTGGGATTTTAGGTGACAGGCCAAAACATGGTCTCTTTCTTTAAAGAAAGACTTCTAAGAGAGACTTTACTATTACCATTTTCCCATAAAGACCAGACTTGAGGTGCACGTAAGTAATAGTTGTCCTGTTGACAAAATCTCCTATCCAAGCTGTGTTTCTCTGCAGGTCCTCCAGAGTTATCGTGAGCCTTTGCTGTCTTCTCTACTGAATGCTGTTTGCCAGAGAGAAGACCTGACTTGTGAATGCAACTAAATGTATTTTATTTCATTTATGTTATCTGAGCAAAGGGGGCCAAACACAAAAGCTGGAGTACTTCCATTTTCTTGTAAAAAATTTAAAACACAAGTATCATTTTCCTTCATATTTTCCTATATTATTAAATGAAAAAAAATATATTGAACTTTCAGGTTGTAAGTGATGAAATGAAACACATTGGAGTATTTAGATTTCAATTATACCAATTTATTCCTAATTTACAGTGCCATAAAATGAGCTTTGCTGTGAGCTTAATTTAAGCAAATTTAAAAAAAAAAACAAAGTGATTGTTCCAGAAAAGTAGGTCTTTGATATCAAAGCCAACTACAAGAAGATGTGCCCATGTCTCACTGATCTAAACCTTCCTCCCTTTAAGTCTTTGTCGAAAAACATTCCCTTGAGGAACCAATCTGGTGAATGTCCAAGGGTTTGCTCAGTTCTGAACAAGAATTATCATTTTGTATTGTGTAGCTTCAAAGTATCCCCCGCCAAGACTCTCTGACTCAGAGACAGACAGAGAGTGTGTCTGCTGCTGCATGTGAGTCACCACTTATTCAAATAAGTACCCAGAGAGTCAGACAGACGGAAAGAGGCATTGTGATCGGGAGACACACTTGACCTCCTCTCTACCACTGTAAAAAAGCTCTGCTGCAACAGAAATGCCAATATGCAGATGTCTATGTAAGTTGGCAAAAGTTCATAAAACTTTAAGTCATGCAATGTTTTCTATACCCATCAATGAGACTACTCATCTGTGTGGTGAGATGGGATTTTGAGACTGGATATTCTAAATATTGGAGATTACAACAATAAAGCAAATAAATAACAAAGCTGTAAGTTTGGATGACCATCCGACCATTTAATAAGTAAAAGCAGGGAGCTTGTATAATGAGCTAACAGTATAAATCCTACTCCAGGAGAGGGTACTAATGATGTCATGTGATGGCACCTCCCTTTTGTCCTGGAGTCAGCAGCAGAGCTTAATTCTATTGGTCAGGGTTAACAAAAACAGTGGGAGGGGAAAACGGAGCAAGAAACCCTTTTTGCTTGATTCACAGTCTCAGCATGTGATCCACCATGTGCTCGCCATGAAAAGTGTCACACATGACACATGCAAACTGATCTGAGAAGTCTGCACACAAAAATCTAATTAGCATGCCAACACTGTCCTAACCTACCCGCCCTATAACTGCTCAGAGTTACACAAAAGGGCGATTAATATGAATGCTATTTTTTCCTGCATATGCTGGGGGTGGAGTATAATAATGAAGCCCCCGAGAGATGTAGACACTCATGGCTCACCATCTAATTGCAGTCCTTTTTTCATCAGCATAGTACATGACACCTCCCTGTACGACACCTATGCACCACCACACTGCAGAGTCTTTTCATGCTTTGCACCTATGGACTTATCACTTTCTATCCATTTTTAAGCCCCTTTTCATATTCTGTTCTATTGCACATTAGTTGCCTCTCTGTGCTCCTTGCCATCCTTGCTTCTGTCTTCGTCTCAGACAGAAGCAAGGATATGTCTCCTGCTTTGAATGCTAGCCTCTGGTATTTCCCTTTCTGAGCTGGTTCTTTCTTTAGTCCAAATGTGCCTCTGGTCAGTGGTGGCCTGACCAGGAGATAACAGAAGTGACTTTGAGATTGGTGGATGGCAGCCGTGCTGTCACAAACACACGGGACTCTACTGATCAGCCTTCAGCTGCATGGATAATGACTCTAAAGAGGTGTGGGGGCACAAGAATGAAACAATGGAAGGTAGTAACAAAAAGCTACAAAATATCACTTTTTTACAGCACTGAAATACAATTTCACAAAGATCCTAAAATCCGTAGAAGCCATCAGTCCATTTCTCCTGAAAGGTTAAGTTTTACATGTTAAATCCATTTATTCTAAATTTATATATTAAAAGCACACCTGTGGAGACACCTTCAGTTCTCCAGTGCTGCTTGGCTCAGCTGCTTCAGGTTCATGTCTGTCTGCCTCCTCTGACTCAGTAATCGCAAACATACTGGGTTTACGGGAACGCTTCCTTGTTGTGCTCACCTTGGTCTCTCTGCCACATAAAAACACATTGTCATTATAATAAATGGAACAAATCATTTTACCCAGAAAACAGTTATGAATGCTAAGAACAAAATTTCTACCTTAAATTACTGGATAATAAAAAATGCATAATATTTATATCTTACAGTTCTGAGCAAGTAATCTTGCAATGCCATTTTGCATCAAAGGACAGAGAGAAACATAAGTAGCATCATTTTTGGGTTAGAACAACATATGGGGTCAGTTTTCCTGCTTTTCTTACCTTAGTGATAAGGAAGCAAGAAATAATATAGTATTAGCACAATTTTAAAAGCTATTATTAGAAGAAAATAGCATCTTGCAAAAATAGAAAGAACAGTTCAACTTGATTTCATATTTTGATCATTTAAAAGAACATACGGTTCTGGGACGGAGGATTCACTGCTTATGTCACTGCAGAAAAACAAAAGCCAATATTAAAAGACAATAGTATCTTGCAAAACCAAAACAGAAAAAAACAATTCAACACTGTTTCATTTTTTGGTCATTCAAAAGAACGTACGGTTCTGGGACGCCTCCAGTGATTGTGGCACTGCGAAAAACAAAAGTGCTGGTAACCTCAATGAATTTCTC
Organism: Xiphophorus couchianus; assembly: GCF_001444195.1. NCBI lineage: Eukaryota > Metazoa > Chordata > Actinopteri > Cyprinodontiformes > Poeciliidae > Xiphophorus > Xiphophorus couchianus. Next base: position 10,321,022 of record NC_040242.1, on the reverse strand, counting down.
ATGTGATGGCTCAGGTTCCTCTGCAAATGGAGAAAAATTAAAAACTCGGAACATATCATGCCAACATTACTTGATCAGTCAGAGATCAGCAGTTGCCGGGTACAAAGAGCTATTTAGTACCAGAAGTTATGTACCAGCACAGCTCATATTTTCATGTTAGAATGTAATACTGGTTGACCTTTTTTTAACAGGTAGTGTCTGGCGGGTCAGAATGGGTTCAACACTCTCTGACAAAACAACTACCAGCTCTGACTCTCCTCAGGGATGTTTTATCTTCACTATTATTTATTCTATACACCAACACAAAATACACAAGTACTTTTACAAATAGACAATTAAGTAAATATACTGATGACACAAACCTGGTAAGCCTTTTAAATAACAAGAGGACCAGTCCTGAACTTCTTCGTTAACTAGTTCAAAACATCTAAACTAATTCTGAACACGACTAAAACAGAAGAAATGACTATAGACTTCAGGAAGCTTCAGTCATTATCTCCAACCTTCATCAATGCAGAGCAGATTAAGACCATTTCTTGCTACATGAACCTGGGCATGGTTCTGGACTGTAATTTAAAGTGGGACTCATGGAGTGATTTTATCAGCAACAAAGCTCAGTAGAGACTGTAGTTTTGAAAGACAGACAGACAGCATGGCAATGCTACAGAGGTTCAGAAGAGATCCTTAACAAGCAAGTGACCACAGCCACAAAGGGACCACTTTGCAGAACACAGCAAAAATATACATGGACAAAGTCAAAAGGAAGGCAAACAACATTATAGTAGACAATACACACCTTTTATGAACTTTATTTTAGGTGTTTTCTTCAGGGCTAAGGTACTGCATTCCTCTATTCTCAAGAAACAGGACAATAATTTATTTCATGCCACTTTTCCAATCATGGACAAAATATACATGGACAGAGTTATGAGGAAGGCAAACAAGGTTATAGCAGACAATACATACCCCTTAAGATCTTCATATGAGATGACTCCCTCAGGGATAAGGAACTGCCTTCTTCTATGCTCAAGAAACAGAACAAAATTTGTCTTTCATACCACAAGAAATTAAATCATTAGACAGTAAAAAGGTACCATAAATTGTGGAGGCATTCAAATCCCTTTGTTATTAATGTCATAGTATAATGTGTGTATGTATGTCTTTTCATGTAAATTCTTGCTGACAATGCTGCAAACCAATCATGCAATCAATCAATCAATCAAATCTATCCAGTTAGCCAACACACTGTGGAATTGCCTGCACCTTGCTTGTTTGATATACTCCCATGCATTCTCTTCCAGTTTTCTTTTCACCATGCTTTTATTTCCAAACATAATTCAATGTCTCCTTTTCTCTTTTTCTTACTTTGAGGCTCAGAAGTGACTACTATCTTCTTGCGCAGACGGATGAGTTTCCATCGGGATACCATCTTAGCTTTGGGAGGAGGTGTCAGCGAACATGAACGGGTTTTGGTCAACAGGACAACATGGCTGTGCAGCATCGACAAACCATAAAACCGTAAAAGCTCTGAGGAAGTTGCCTGTATGACCACAAATGTCAGATGCACGGAAATAAAAACATCTTCAGCGAAAGTTATAAATACTTGTTTAAAACAGGAAAGTTAAAAGTATTTGGCTCTTACAGATTTCTGCTTATTTTTGTTTTTGCCACACAGATCATTAAATAAGTGTCAATTTGAGATAAATATAACTATAGAAAACAAAATCCAGCATTCAAATAATCATTTTGTTAACTATCCAAATGTGAAAAGGTGCCTGCCCAATTAATCCTAATAAATGGCTGTGACAGCATTTAAACCTGAAGTAGCCAGCAAGAGCAGAAGAACACTAGAAACATAAATACCGTTTGAACAAGCCCAAAAGAATCTTGTAGAGAAGGGTAGAAGCTGGCACATACTGCAACTTTTAGAGGACCTGAAAAATACCAATAAATATGGTCTAAAGATCTGTAACCAATACAAAAGTGAGATGAAATTGAGGTGTGCATTTTCAACTTGCCCTCTTTACAATGTTATCACTAATAACATATAGTGCAACCAACCATCTTCAGAAATGAGCTTATTAGTAAACTGAGGTTATCAGTGTGCATATTATCTCATAAAAACATCTGTAAATGAAGCTTTACAGTGAATGCCTTAGAGGTTCGTTAGACAACAATAGAGGGCAAAAGTCATTCACTGTGTTCCCCAAGGAACACAGTAGACTTCTCAGGGAGTAACCTGTGTAGTCGTTTTAACCAGGGCCATACAATAAAATATCCAAAGCTTGAGAGATATAATGTTCACAAATAGAGTGTGTCACAATAGCTGTCCATCCCAGACATAGCCATTATCTAATCCGACAGGCTGGGTAAAGAGAGGATTCATTAGAGAATCAGGAGTTGAAATTGGCTAATTGCCAAATCTCAGGTAAATTTATGAAGTAGCAGGTATTGGGTAACTTTGATCAACCTACAAAAAGGGTGAGTTTGCGGTCTAAATTGAAAAAATTGATTACATTTCTACAAAAAAAGAAGAAAAAAAAACACTTTGAAAAAAGGGCTGCACTGCAGTGCACTTGGTTGCAGCAAGGTGGTCCTAGGAATGAATCCTGGCCTGGGGTCTTTATGCATGGAGTTTGCATGCTTTTTATGTGTCTGCATGGGTTCTCTCCAAGTAGTTTAACTTCCTCCAAAATCTCCAAAACATGGCTGTTAGGTTAATTGGTCTCTCTAAATTGTCCAGGAGTGAGTGTGCACATGCATGGCTGTTTGTCCTAAGTTGTTCTGTGATGGACAAACATACTGTCCAGGGTGTACGAGGCCTCTCGGCCAATGACTACTGGACATAGGCAGTAGCACCCACGGGCCTGCAAAGATAATGATTGTACGGATGGATGGATGAACAGGAAAAACTAAAATGGAATGTGGAGGAAAAAAAATACATACACATTTAACAGGGCCCTAAAGAACTTAACTTTGTATAAATTTGTGAATAATACAAATACTATAAAGACATAAGTTTGAAACTAATAGTTGCTTGTGAAATTTTGAATGGCTGGTAAAATGTTTCTTCTATTAGCCATTGTTGCTGGTGAAAGACATTTATTTCCATCAGGGTGAAGAGGTAGAAAGTGGCCAGTGGTAGAGCTGTAGGAGCAGCAGAGATGCAACACTCTGGCAGATTCTGCTAACATGATAGCTGTTTTTTATGCACTCCCCAAGCCTGGCCTTTAGGGAAGAGTGACAAGAAGATGTTCATTGCTTAAAGAAATCCCTCAGTAGCGCTGCTTGAAATGTACCACAAGCCATGTATCTGACAAAGAAAAGATATGGAAGGAGGTCAAATTTTAGGTGTAAATAGCTTTACTCTGCCAAGGCTATTTACATTTAAGAGGGCTTGGGAAAGAAAGATATAGGAGTCTATTGTAAAAACAAAACAGAACCAGTAGGTAAAAAAGAGAAAGGTTTAAAATATTTGGTAGCTGAAAATGACTTGGTGCCATACAACCAACAAAAAACCCCAACTTTTGTCTGTCTTTATCCAGATTTTTAACATAGTGTTAATGCCATTTTACTATCTGCTATATGAATTGAACAGTCCCACTTTATCATAAAATGGTCTTTTTAAATTATCTTCAGATAAAATTTATCTCTGAGAATGTCTAATTCCTACCTGGATCAGCCAAGTAAGAATAGATGGAGGCTCTCCTGGATTTATCTACATGGATGCAAAAGAAGATAATACCAAGAAATGAGACATAAATTAACATACATACTGGATATGGCCAGATGTTAGATGATTGGTTAACTAATTTAATACCAGATGCAATTTAGAAATATTATGTAGGCATTAATCTGTTCATAAATGTGTATTTCAGTGAAAATGAATGTGTGCCTAATTATGCAACAATCTGGACCTGTGCTTTTTTCTGTCTCCTGGACCAGACTCTTATTGTCATGAGGAATGGAATCTGTCCCTCCAGCTTGATCGTCACTGTCAGAGAACGACGTTCCCAAACCCGTATCATCGTGTGTAAATTTAGGAATGGCGTCTAGAAGGAAATTCCATATTTTCCCTGAGTCCTTTGGCCTAAAAGGGTGTAAAGGAGAACAGAATTAGTTTAAGACAATATGACTCATTGTAAAAAAAAAAAAAATAAGATGCATTAATAGTGAAATTGCAAATGTGTTATGTGTTTTTTATCTAGAATGTATTTAGTGTTTTGGGTGTGACATCCTGAGTTGCAGAGAACTGTTTATAACAAACATCCAGCAGATTGGTAAAAATCTTACGCTATAGGACTGATTACTGGCATCCAGCCAGTGAGGGAGTGGATAAAGGTGAAATCACCCATCTCACCACCAACCCTGAAAACTGGACTGAGAAAAAAAACAAACATCAAAACTGGTTAAAAATATGCTAACTGTAGTATGTAAAATGCTTAATTATGTTGTAAAACACAGTAACTTACATTGTGCAGGCTATTTTAATTAGAGCTTTAGCCAACAGCATTGGCCAAATCTCTGACTGACAAGTAGAGGCAGGGAGAAGAAGATTATTCTCCTCATCAAATGGCATGTTATCATCCACAGTCATCTTTCTCCAGGAACCCTGAGGGTAAAGAGGGAGAATAGAAGAAACTGAATGAGCTTTCAGATAGAGTGGAAGAAATATGCTATATTAGTCACCCAGTTTTTTATGTAAACATTAAGACTAATATATCACTCTTGCGTTAGTGAATTTCTGATTTTCTTTGCGGTCTAACTGATTTTAATTTTTAGTAAACTGAAAAAAGTACAAAAAATGTAGGTGTTGTAAGCTGATGGGTTTTACAGAACAAAAATAAATAGGAGTTTTTAGTTTTGATGCACTTTATGAGCAGAGAACAATCCTCTTTGTATTTTGACCAACCAATCACTTATCAAAGACGATCATAGGAATATTGGTGCTGTCCGATCTTTGGACAATAGATTAAAGCTATTCAGAACATAAGCCATTCTTGAAAGTTATAATTTTCATGAATCTACATTTCTATTATAAGGAAGTTCTGTGGTTCCAGGGCAGCATGTGGCATAGCACCTTTGACCAAAAATTATTTTTGAATAAAAGCTATGCTTATAGATACAAAGATGCTCGTTTCGACAGTCATCCATCTTTTCTGGAGTGTATGATAATATGGCACTAACAGTACGTGGAATATTTTTACTTAGTCTTTTTATATCATAAAAAAAATATTTGCTTTAAGTAATTGCATTTTTATATTTATTTTAAAAGCCACTGGAAGTGTTCAGTTGAAAATATTTTGCAAAAAATATCTTACTGTAGAAATTCAGTGTTTCGTCATCATAAAACCCCAAAAGTAATAAAACTGTAATTATTTGATTTTACCACAAAACATTGTAAATACTATGCTGAACATTTATAAAAAACTAAACTGGAACTTTAAAATAATGTTAGGTAATTAGTTAACATTAAAAAATGTACAACACTGTCCCTTGTTTGAATAATGGCATGTAGCAACACTGTAGCAGACTGGATGTTGTTTTACAGATATTGTAAAAATTACAGTTTTTGCCCAATGAGGGAAGTGTATAGGTAATATGGGTAACTCTAGTAATAATGACGAGTTACATTTATTGCATGCTAACTTTGGGCTTCATGCTTTTCTCCATTCTACCTTCTAGCAATTACTGTTATTAGGTTTAGAGTAATAGATTGTTACACTATAAGTCTGTCTGCTAACTATAAAGAAAATAAGCAGTCAGGTGACATGTCTGATTGCTCACAACCATATATTTTACTTATCAGAAAAGTGTGAACAAGCACTGCAAACCTCTGTAGAACAGAGGCAGGGAAGGGTGGAACACTTAGTTTCTCACTTGTTCTTTTTAGCTCCAGGAATATATATTTCCCCAAAGAGGAGGCTCTTGATGTGGTCAAAGGATGAGGTGAAGTATAGTGCAAGATAGTGAGTATAGGGAGAGACTTTAAAAACACAAGATAATCGTATGCAAGACAAACTGAGGACTAAAATGTAAATAAGTTATTTGCACATTGCAGAAACCTGAACAAATAAAGAAGCTAAGCAGTCAGAGCAAAAATGCGACAAGGAAACAGGAAAGGAGGATGGGGGGCTGGGTGCCTAATAGCATCTCAACAACCATCTGTTGGGATGCTATGGTTGGCATGGAAAGTGATGCCTACAACTGTGTTATGCTTGTTTGTCAAAGCAAGAATCAGCAATATAATAAATCTTTTTCCCAGTTGACCCAAGCTGTTGTGGAGAAAAGAACTGACCCCCCCCCCCCCCAAAAAAAACAATCACTTTAGTGGTCTGTAAGATGCACACAAACTCACAAAGTGGAGTTTTAAGCTATACCCAAGAGAAAGATTTTTAATTTTGACCCGCTTTACAGAAACAAAATTGTAAATACAAAATAATATAACTGCAACCAAGGTGTAACTATCGAACTTGAGTCTTGAGAAACCTCAGACTCGTGTTAAGCCTTATCTATTCAACATATCCATTTTGCTACACCAGTGAGACTGATTGATTTTAGCTCAGAGAACAAGATTCTCATATCCCTCCCTCTAATTCAGTTCATTCACATTTTCATTGACTAAATCTGATATAATCTCCTGTATAAAGAAATGAAACACTGTGCCTTCATACACGCATGATTACAAAACTACTGTGACTTCAGGAATGTCTTTATGAATGTATGTTTTTCTGACAGGCTTACCATCCAGTAAAGTCTGATCACATATTTCCCATAGCTGTTATAAAGTGGCACATGACCTTTCACCACGTCACACATTGAGTAGATGTGCTCCCAGGGTTTCCAGCTGTCTTGTTGGAAGGCTGACTCTGTATAAAGCATCCATACAATATGGATCTCACTGATGATCCACCTCATCAGCTTAGCAGAGAAGACAGGCAAAAATTACCGTCAGTACAAGTGTTACATGGTCAATGCAGAAGTAATATTTACACGTAGAACATGTTAAAAACTAACCTCACAACCAAACAAATGATTGTTGGGGGAGACCAGGTCAAAGTCCGTTTTGTTTTCAACCACAGTGACATCCTAAAAACGACAGATACTGACTTGCCTATAAGATATTTGGCTATTCAACACAACTATGATATAAATACATACAAATGAAAACATATTTACATACACAGTATAAAAAACATACACAACCTTAGTTTTTTTGTAACAATATAACACACTAAACTCTTTCTTCCTGTCAGAAAATGTGTCAAGTTTGTGAGCCACTTTGCTAGCACAGCTTTCTAGGTCTGTCCACAATCTTTCACAAATCTGCTCTCGAGCTTCAGTTTCATAATGGGACATGATAAGGGTAAGGTTTCTGTGCATTTGCAAACCAGAATCTGGCTTTTTTTAAATTGCTTTTTGGGGAAAAAAAATCTTCTTCCTCTCTGACTGTATAGGATTTGTTTCACTGTGGAAAATGACATTCTTGTCAGCTTCAGACAGAATCTTCACAAGGATGTTGCTTCATGTCTGATGGATACACAAATCTTGCACCAAATGTATGTCTCCACAAAAATTGTGTGCCAAAATTTGTGGTGCACATACAATTCCATCGTTTTGAACCGTATCGTTTTGAACATGGTGTTTGTACTTGCAAATATTGCCTGAACAGATTGTCATGGTTCATTCAGGCATCGGAAATTTGTACCAAAGAATGAACTAGACTTGAGAAGGTCCACATTGACATTTCTAACTCTCTTGTCACATTTATTTTAAATGTTCTTATGACACAAAAGCAAACAAAACCTCTACTTAACTTAGATGTTGTGTGTTAACCAGTTATTTAATCAGAGGCTTAGAAAGCCATGTCATTATAATATGGACTTTCTTAAATAGTTTGGGTGTAGGTAACCTACAGAACTTCAGGAAAGTGACCAAAAACACTCATTATTCTGATAATAATTACATAAAATATCTTTGGTAAACCTAACTGACACAATAGAGAAAACATTAAGACTAAATTAATGTCAAACAGTGGAAATAAATGGTTGTGTGCATTTTATACAGTAGCATATACAATTTTAACTGAATATAAACAAATACACAATTTATGTAGTAATCTACTGTCAAAGGCCAATATAACATGCAATTCAAGGTCCTTAAATTTAAATAAGGAATTTAAATTGAAATGCATATATTTAAATGTATGCATTTAAATAAAATACTAATACTGTTTTATTTATGCCTGTCCTGCATCAGATGTCAGAAACACAGGTTTACTGCTAAAGAAGGACGTTTTTGTTGTTCAAACTGAAGCAACCTTTTTCAAGGACATTAAATCATTTCTTTCATAATGTGCATCTTCAGCAAGACAGACAGATTTTTCAGAAGAGTTTCTGCTTCCTTCTGTATGGCTGATTGCTTCCTTGATTAGCCTCTGCTCCTTTTGTATGAAACCATTGAATTCGTTTTGACTTCTTGAGTGAAAAGGCACCATCTGACTTGGCAAAGACTGATTCAAAATAACAGGAAGCTTCCAGTTAGTAAGTGGTCCATACACCAATGTGAAAAGTAAAGTGATGAAATTACACTTAATTGGAGAAGGTTAGAGAATATATCTGTATACTTTTCACATTGTGATGCAAGGAGAAATGTACTTTAGGGATTTATTCCTGAGTAAATTACCCTAGGTATTCAATTAGCAGATAAATACTTGACAGGTAGGTAAATCTATATGGAGCTAAATGCCGTTGAATCATAGAAGAACAACTGCTGCAGGCTGTGAAAACACTAGCGGCAGGGGCAGAGGTTTCGATTTCCAGTAGAACAACAATAATATTACCAAAATTACAATAGAATAGTTTATTTCAAAGCATTAAAGGCCCAGTCAAAATCCAGACCAAAATCTGATTGAGAACTTTGAAAGAACTTGGAGACACTTTCAATCTGATCTGTCTAATCTTGAGCCATTTTCCACTGAAAACAATATCTGCATTTCAATTTAAAGATGAGCATAACTAACAAGACTGTAATTGCAGTAAGAGGTGACTCTCAAAAGCTTTGACAGAATACAAATGCATACCACAATTTTCATCTGTTCATTTCAATTGTTTCACGTATGTTTTAACTTCCAATTTACAATCAGACACTACTTTATTTTCATCTATCACACGAAACCTTTTTAAATACATGAAATGTTATGTTTGTAATGTAACAAATTGGACAAAGGTTCAATGGGATAAGAATACCATTTCAAGGTACTGTATCAGTGCTTTTATATTTGCAAGGATAAGAATTAATGTTAGTTGCAATCTGACACAAGATCCAAAATAAATTATCTTACAAGGATAAAAGTGGTTAAAATTATTACTAACAATTTACTTATTTAACATGATTTTTTCTTAATGCTGAAACTTGGTTACCCATTTGGCGGGACAAATGGGTAACCAATTTGTTGTCCAACTATAAATGCTGGACAACATTTATAGTCCAACAGGAGTCAACATATTTACTAAATGGCCAAAGTTCATATAGCTTCACTACACTAGTATTAGACTATTATATTAGCAGCTATACCCAACTAAAACTAACTGAAATTAAAGGTTTATGTTTTAATACAAAACAACATAATTCTGAAAGGGATGGTATAGTTACCTTATCAACAATAAACTCAGATGGACGTTTCCATGTGTGCACTTTCAGGGCTGAAGGCAAAAACACCTTTCCTTCTGGATCGTCGAAGAAGGACTGTAAAGGCAACTTAATTTTCAAATGCAGATGCATATTTTAATCATTTTTGTTTGAATGCGTTGATAAAGTTCAACTATCTCCCATATATGGATTAGATTAATCTTTCATGAAAATTTTCAGTACTTTCCAGAATTGATGTTCTATGAAATACAAAGTTTCACAATGAATAGGATATTTATTGCAAAGGCTTTAAATGACAGAACTGTAACAACACAGGCTGTAAGGACAAAGGTAGCAAAGAAAAGACATAACAGGAAAGAATGGAAGGAATCAAAGAAAGAGAAAAGTGTGGGAGAAAGGACGAAGGGAAAAGAGGGAAGCTGAAAAGGACACCTGAAAAGGAATGACTCAAAAGGAAGCAAGGAAGGATAACAACAAAGCGTTTTAGATGATGAGACGGAATAAAATCCGGAAACACCCATTTGTCCACGCTCTTAAGATCTTTTTCAGACGTTGTAGACCTGGAAAATACTGAAATCAACTTTCTCACTGTAGGAACCGTCTTTCACTGACTACCATCCCCCGCCCCATATTTACAGAATTACTCTTGGTCTTGGTTGACTTTCTGCCTTCTCCTTTAGATACGTCCCACTTCTCCTTGCTGACTTCGGCATCGCTCCACTCGGGCCAGATGTACATTTTGGTTTTTTCGAGGCTCTCGGAGGAGTTGGCTGTCCTAAAATACCGAGACATTCGATTCAGCTTTGTGCACTTTTCTCTCTGTTAGCAAACGGCAAGGCAGCAACGCAACTGTATTTAATTACTCACTCATACTGCCGGTCTGAAGCAGACGTTTTGCTGGTGGCGTGATCCCTTTTCTTTACCTGTGCTTGTTTGGCCATTGTGTTTATGTCAGAAAACAGAAAAAGAAAAGTAACACGAAGCGCCTTAATTATATTCGTTTCATAAGCGTTTCCTTCTGCCTGTCGAAGTTTGACAGTTGCTACGCAACCGAGCTTAAAGGTGGGCGGGATCAACAGCAGGGGCATTTCCTGCACTTTCTTATTTTGGCAGTGTGTGCTCAAACTTTTCTAAAACATTAAGAAGAAGAAATTATATATCTGCCGATATACAAATCAATTTAGATCATATTTCCAAAACATATATCGAAGTTGTTTGTGTAAGGAAAACAGCTCTAATCTCCTCTCTTAAATTTAGCCCAACTACATTGTATTTAGCTTAATCATTAGTTTACTTGTGCTACAGACTGGCGACCTGTCCAGGGTGAACCCCGCCTCTCGCCCGGAACGTTAGCTGGAGATAGGCACCAGCACCCCTCCCAACCCCTTAAGGGACAAGGGTGTACAGAAAATGGATGGATTAGTTTACTTTTAAGGTGCCAATAAGCCTTCTTTACTAGACATACTTAATGTAAAACCCAGGCACAACATCTGTTTCTTCGGAGGTCATAGACAAGATTGAACTGTCACACATATTTTGTGTTCTTAACATTCAAAGTGCTCTTAAGTACAACTCAACTAAAGAAGTAATGTTCATCTTACTTCACCCATGAAGTACTTTGTTTTTACCTTTTCCAGGAGACTTTCTGGAGCTGGGATAACATCTATCACCAGAGCCCTGCAACAGGCATTAAATCACGACTTGACAAGAAAGATCTGATAAAATGTTTATTCTATTTTGGTTTTGCATATTTAAAGTATTTTCACCTGTAAACATGTTTAAGACAATATTTACATTTAATCAACACTTCAACAGATTGCCATATACAAAAGCCTGGAGACCTCTGTCAGAGACTGGTTTTGCTGCACAGTCAGTTATGCAACATTTGACACAAAACATTTTAAAAGCACAGGAATTTACACAGCCACACCAGCAGAAACATAGCTAAGCAAAGGTCTGCAATTACTTCTGTAGTCATACAGTACCATCAATATAGCTTTGTTCTTTTTTGTTTTTTGTGAAATACTGCAGTGTAATTTTGATTATACTATGTGAAGCATAAAAATTGTTACCCAAGCCATTGTTAAAATAATAACAATGTTATGGCACAATACTTAATTAGAGATAAGTGGACAAATGCAATACAATAAAAGGAAAATGGCAATTTTCAAATTTTACAGAACGACTGGCTAACAGTAGTCTAATAATGAAAAAAGCAGGCAAAATTCACTCTGTGTGCAATATAATGCAATGTCCACCTATAGGCACTGAAGAAAAGCTTCAGCATCTTTATTTTTTTGTTCTTTTTGTTTCACAGAAAAATGTGAGGTGAGAAAATAAGACATACATGGAATGATATTGATTAAGAATACATGAAAGTGACAATCACAAGGTCACAAATTGCTCCTCAACTTTCTGCAGTGAATGCACCACACACCCCACCCTGTTTCTTTTGTGATATTAGTCCAAGACTTAAGAGGTTGTCAAAAAAAAAAACTTAAGAGGTTGTCAGAGCGACAGTTTTAAAATCAGCTGTACATACTGAAAGCATTTTTAAAGGAACAACACCAAAAAAAATCCCCCAAATGCAAAGTAAATGCAGTAGAAAACCTTTGAGGCAAGATCGAAAATAAAAGTGAGTAATGAGAATCTTAGATGCACAGGTCAAATGGGCATCAGTGTAAGAAGTTCCTGAAGCTTTGAAGAGACAAAAAAAAAAAAAACAATTGTCTCCAAGGTTGCATCAGGGAGCTGGAGCCACAGGCTGGGTGAACTCACTGGACCCCACCAGAGGAAGGCGGATGGCTAATGTGAGTGGATTGAGTGTTAGCAGCAGCCTGACTTGCTCTCAGCAGCTACGGTCTCCTGGTCCAGTTTGATCCGGTCTCCGTTGCTCTCCTCATATGGCAAACCTTTATCATTCGCCAGGATGTTCTCTACCAAGAAACGAGCCGCCTCATCTACGTTGATGTTGTCCTAATAACACAAGAAAATAGTTCAGTAAGACGGGGATATGACAACATGATGTTAAAGGATACGTACTACAAAAAGAAACGACAGATATGAAGTACATTAATTTCAAAATAGATTTACACAAGCCATGGGAACAACATTTGTTTGTAACTATATTTTTATTTTGGACCAACGCTTTAAATGACTAACGGGCATTGACTGCCAATGCAAAATATACCCCCAAAAAAGTTTTGTTCTTTCCAACTGAAATCTTGGTTCTGTTTTGCCTTTAGACTGTGTATTGGAATAATTTACATTGTCCTCTGTTTCTTTTTTCAGCCAACAGAAAGAGTTTTCAAGTATTTTAATTACTTGAAAACTAGAAATACACCGGCTTTTTAACTGTGGTAAGCTTCCCGGTCATTTCTCCCGTCAACCATTTTGTACTTTTACAGTTTGGGTTGGACATAGGCGCTCAAGAGCCAGATAAAAATTTACAGGCATCTGTCTGTTGTGCCTTGAACTGGTTTTCTATTGCTTTTTTACATGTGCAACCAATGGTAAGTGGTTTCCATAGTGGCTGCTGAGAACAAAAAGACTATTTTATGTGCTTTTTGTAGGACTGCAATAAGTTCCCTATGCATCAAAATGGCACTGATGCATAGCGAAGTTTGATTTTGGGATCAAAATGGAAGTAGGTGGGGAAAAAATGTCAACTCTTGGGTCAAAAATGGGTGTTGACGATGGAAAATGAGTGAATTGACCTGGAGCAGTCAGATGCTAGTTTAAGCTGTCAGAATATTCTAACAAGCAGATGGCTGTTTTAATTGTTTTGAGCCATTTAAAACTGCTGACAATGTTTTTTCTTTTGCAGTTGTTTATGTTCACTTGATGCCTGGCCTGTGCTGCAATTGAAATGCAATTTCTAAGTGGAAAACAGAAGGTAGATATATTACAAAAGGATTATTTTACATCTGTTCTCACGAAGTCTTGCAAAATTGATGATATGAGTATGCCAAAATAACTGTACAGTGAGAGATAATTATTTTTCAAAAGTAGGCTGAATACAATGAAATGCTATTTTCATTTTAGTAAAACTGAAATTAGTCTTCAATGTTTTTTTGGATTTCTTCTGGGTCAAAAATAACATTATTTTAGTACTTTCTATTTTGATTAACTTCTATTATCTTCTAAAAAAAAAATAGTCCCCAACTTTTCTAGTAACAAGTCTATACATTTCAGACCCATATTTCAAAGATCCTCCAAAAACATTGATTTACTTCACCAGAACAATGTTATTTTATTGCTTATGGCCTTGAGAACACATTGTTCTGTGAACATTTGGCTCCCATTAAGAGAACTCCCATCCCAGGTTTTTATGAGTTGGGCTTTACACTAACGTGACCAGCAAGTTACTGCACTAACAGAAAGGAAACTGCTTTGCACTCGTCACACACCCATACACTTCACATGACACAGCTCCAGGAGCAAAAGTTTTTTTTTATAATAAGATCAATAGAGCCAACTCATTCCAAACACATCAACATCTCTTAACAGGGAAGAGTAACAGTAGCTAACTATTATTCAAAATGTAAGGGAGCCTCTTTCTTGGAGTGTTTCCAGTTTCTTGACACCAGATGTTTTCCTAGAAAGACTGATAATGCCAGTGAGTAAAGTATAACAACAAGAGGAATTAGATGACAAGAAATATGGAGGACGTTTTCCTACTCTCTTTTATTTATATTTGGGAAATGTACAACTCTGTTGTACAAAACACCCATTAGTAGTGATAATTTAAAATAATTTAAACAAACAATACCTCCCCCCAAAGAAATAACAAAAGTAATTTGTTAAAGTACTACCCCTTGAGTTGTGCACAGAGAGAATGTTTTGCCTATTTTCAAATAGTTCAAGCTCTGAAAGACTGAATAGAGAACATCAGTGAAGTCTTGCCACAGATTTTGGATGCATGTCTGGACTTTGACTGACCCCTTCTAAAAGATGACCATGTGTTGAATTATACTGTCCCATTGCACCTCACTGTATGTTGACTGCTTTTGCCCTGCTGCAAGGTGAATCTCCATCTCAGTCTCTTTAGGACCTTCTAACAAGTTTTCTTTCTTTCTCCAGGTTTTCCATCCATCTGTGTTTACACGTTAAACATTTTCTAAACTTTATCTGAGACCTGTCTTGTTTGTTTCTTTGTTTATTATCATGCGATTTAGTTACTAATGTTAATTTACAAACCTCTGAGAGTTTATACTGAGACTAAGGTTACTGCTAATTTTTAGAATATCTATAAAAGAGTTTATTTGATAATCAAGCTCATTCGTTCTGAATTGTACTCACAAAAATTTAGAAAGATTCTACTTTACGAAGACCACAGTATACAGAGTAAAAACAGTAACTTATGACTCCAGGAGAAGGAAAAAAAGTAAGACATTTCCTTTATATGCCAATCTCAAACCAATCTACCATATTAAATATTTTTTGTTGTGGTCTGTGCTTACTGGACTGGTTTAAACACTTTTAACCAATATGGTTGCTTGTTTCAGACACTAGCTGTTGAAAAGTTCAGAGCCAAAAAGATTTCAACATTTTGTATTTTCACAATAACCACAGGAGCAGAAGAGGCCGGGCTTCCCCACATGATTTGGAGGATTTCCTGTCAGCCAGTGGCAGTAGGGAAATCATTCAGGAAGGTGGCAACACGTCCGGTGACAACTTTTGTCTCTTGTTGGGTCATGTAAAAAGCTTACTTGATGAAGCTATAATCTCTCGTCATGATATTAAAACAACTCCAACATTGGGAACCTAATGCTGCTGCAGAATGATTCACTGATGAAGAAACACAATGACACAACTAAAATAGAGATACTGAATATGAGATGAAAAGAACACATAAAAGGATGAACACAACGTCACTATAGGGATATACTGTATATGTAACACAGAAACAGACAGGACAAACAACCATGCCAAAACTATTTTATAATTTTAAAAGTATGTTGCTTATATATCATTTAAAAATGTGTTTATTTAACATTAAAGTCAGTTTGAGGATCTGAAAAATGTAAGTGTGACAAAAAAAGACCAAAAACAGGAGAAACCTGTAAAGTGACAAGTACTTTTTCAAGGCACCACATGTGGGTTATTGGTTGTTTCTCACCTTAGCCGATGTCTCAAACCATCCCAGGAAGCCTGTCTCTTTGCAGAAATTGTCCATTAGTGTTGAATTGTTGACGTTGTCTTTCTTCTGGTCACATTTATTGGCGAGGAGCACTGCGGGGATGGGGTTGCCATTAGCCAGCTTCACTTTGCTGTCCAGGTCATGCTTCCATTTAGACACGGCTTCAAACGTGGCGCCCCTCGTCACGTCAAACACAACAAATGCCCCGACGGCTTCCTTGTAGTACACCCGCGTCATGTTTCCGAATCGCTCCTGCCCTAGAGGGATGGAAAGAAAGAATGAAATATTTATCTTTGGCTAAAATCTTGGAAGAGTGCTATAGATTTAGAAAAATACAAGATTTTAAATATTGCAGATCAGTCTAAGAGTGGGTGTGATTACAAAGATATTATAGGACTACACACTAATATTCACGGTATTGTAGTTCACTCTTCTTTTTTAAACTCTAAACCAATGAGAATTCACACAATCCTTCTCTTTTAAATTAGGTAAAATTGCATCCCTAACTTGGTATAAGCCAAATTCCAATCCACATGCAATAAGTCATAGAATTTCATTCTCTCATGAAATCTTTCTCTGTCAACATTCTGTGGGAAAATCTAGAGTATAAAGAGGCTGAACTAAGTTTTTCTATTTATTTTTTTATAGTTCTGTCTATTTTTAACTCATTTCTGAATGAGCTGTTGTAGGGCCTCCTCTCCCTTTAAATCCAAAAAACCTGCTGCTAGCCACCACTTCCAACTCAACATTTATATTAATGCTGCATTCACGTGAAAATGGCTGCAAACAGTTGCAAAACTGTGCAATGGTGGATTTTGTGTAATAACAAGGCAGTGCCTCTTAATTGTTATTTAATAATTGGGAGGTTTTTGAAATGGCTCATTTTCTAGATATCAAGACACCTTAACATATCCCCAAAGAAATGGTAGAATGGTTTTTTTAGGCTCTTGGACAGTTTCAAGAAGCAGCACAGAAGTGATTAGATTGAGTCCATGCATACAGGGTCTCCAATGATTTGTGGCATGTGACAGATTTAGTACATAACTTTTTGTTCTATTGCTCCAATTAAAGAATAAAGACTTTACAGTTAACGTATTGAGGAAGACAGCCGGTATATCTTTGTCGCAAAAATAGGAAATGGGTTTAGAAAGCAATTGAGGAAGTGTAAGCAAAGCTCCTCCTATCACACTTTCACTTTTCAGTATAGGTGCCTTCCCAAGCTTGCAGAAAACTGGAGAGGTGTGTTCCAGTGCAGGTTTGTGAGAGAGAGCGAATCCACTGTGGGGCCCACAGGCCTAGTGGAAATTGCTCATAATTGAGAGTCTAATTTTAGCTGATATAACCCCAGGTGAATTCACCAGAGACACGACACAGTGGGATAAAGAGCCGATGGACTGAAAATAAGGCTTTTATTTCCAGGCCTTGTACAGAGCGTACGTCCAGAACTGAGCAGGCCAGGGCAGAAAAAAGACAAAAATAAAGGACCTCATCATTCTCTGAGAACCTCTGCTCTTGTTAATGGGCTTGCTGAGTAAAATACAACAATTATGCCAGAATGGGTTGACATTTTCACACGGCATCATCACTGTTAGTTGATGGACTGGGTGAGGAGAACTCTGAGGAACATCACAATTCAGCAAACTAACTTTAGGCAGTAGGCATAGCAAGTACAACAAGGATATACAGGATATACACATTCAAAAGTTTCAAATCTTATTAACATTTTTGCCACCTTAACACCACAAGTGGTGAATGCATTTATATAAGTCTCCCTCTATTCTAACTTTGGGGATGTGATTCGACCAGAGCCATTCTTTTTTGAGAAGTGAGACGAGATTAGAAGAGTCTTTCATAGGCAATTTTCAAGCCTTGCCACAGATTAAGTGAATTTAGATAAAGTGTCTAATGAAACCCCACTAACATATGAATATGCTGTGATTAAAAGCCTTCCTTTGTAGCTCTGACTCTACATTTAGGGCCAGTGTCATTGAGTAATGGGAACTTCTACCATAGCATGACATGTTTTTCAGTCCCTAAAAGATTTGCCTCCAGGATTGCCCTGATCTTTAACCTTCTCATCTTCTCTGACCAACTTCACTGTGGCCCCAGAAAACATCCCCATACCACGATACAGCCACCACCATGTTTGACAAGGGACAAGGTACATGTTTTTCATATTTGACATCAAAAAAGTTACATTTTAGTCTCACCCTTATTTCATGTGTTTGCGATGTCTCCTCCATGACATGTAGTAAACCCTAAACAGGTTTTCTTTCAGCAATGTCTTTCTTTCTAGTACTCTTCCAAACAGGCCACAAACTGGCCTGTTTGGAAGAGTATCCTCCAGCATGTGAGGATAGTTAGTAGCTCCTCCAGCATTATCACGGGGCTCTAGATAGAAGAGCCAATGATCTTTCCAAGTGTATATAAAAGAGGATACTCTTCCTCTTGATATGTGAGTCGACTAAGTGATTGTTAAGTGAAAATATCAAATTTACTTTAAGGCTTTTCTTTTTAGTTTACTATTAAGACATATCCCTTTGTTTGAAAAGTAAAACTGGAATATTTTTGGAAATTTTGCTGTCAACTGACCTATTGTTCAGGACTTCCCCTTTTGTGTACCTGTCAGGCTTCAAATAATTAATAAAGAAGTTTACTTTGATTTATTTTTATTCATAACATTTTTGCTAATAACTCTGTACAGGGCCCATATTTATTTATTTTTTTTTATCAAATGGTTGCTGAAATACTGTTTAGACACTCATTCTCACAATTTTCTGCTTATATTAAACAAGCTTGTTGATATATAATGTAAAACTCTAAATTTAGCATCGATAATGTCGTGATTTCCATAACAAACTAGCAAGCAGAAAAAAAATTGGATCAGCAAAAATTCTTCTAATGGTGCTCATACTTTTCTGCTTTATTTAATCTGTCATCTTTCATTATATTCAAGCAAAAGAAGAGAATATCTCAACAAGATTTGTCTTGTTACATAAGGAGAAAACAAAATTACACCACGAACATTAATGAGTGTCATATGTGGCTAACCTAATCAGGAAAGAACATGGGAATGGACTGAACTACATGAACAATAGAGTATTTACTCAGCGGATGCCACAGAGGAGCATGAGATGTGTGCTGCTGCGTCCAATGCACAACATGAAGCAACTGCCAGCAAACTGAAGAAAAACATACATCCAAAGCTGTGCATTAAGATGCAGAAATTTAGAAGGAAACCAGCAAGTTTCATAAGATGAACTTCTTTTTTTTTTTTTTAGCTCAGTATACCAAAGTTACAAGAACTGGTGCATGG
Source organism: Xiphophorus couchianus (assembly GCF_001444195.1). Lineage (NCBI taxonomy): Eukaryota > Metazoa > Chordata > Actinopteri > Cyprinodontiformes > Poeciliidae > Xiphophorus > Xiphophorus couchianus. Next base: position 10,301,913 of record NC_040242.1, on the reverse strand, counting down.
CCTCTAGTACAATTAGACACAGTGGTAAGATGCACATCAGTCAGACCTCCTGCACAACTACTTTATGAAACAGCTAAGTTACAGCCACTGGTTAATCTGTGTTTGCTGCGTGGGAGAAACAGAAATAAAGCACAGTCTCATCATTATCCACAGACCCAGCAGCCCCTGCTTCCTCTATGGTCATACACACTCTTGTGGGTGGGTTACTATAGAAACTGTCCAAGCCAGACGTTGCAGCGGCAACAGCGGCAGCAGCATCCATCTGTTAGGGAGCCAACAGCCTGTGACCCTCCTCATACCCTCCACCCCCATCCCAACAGCACTAAAATAAGAAAAGCAATACAGTAGCTCTGTCTTTAAGGTAGTCTTCAGCAGGAATTCCATAGCGAGACTGTGAAGAACACATGACCGACACGTTAAAATTCCTCTGAGCAGCATGTGAGGAAAAGCTGCAGCTTACTTAAGCGCTTAGCAAAGACTCAGGGAAAAACTCCATAACTTCAAGTGCAGCGTTTCATCTTTTACATTCAACTGAATGCATTACATTCGAGTAAGTGCAACTGATGTATTAAGAGTAAGAATTAGGTGTCAGAGCTGCAACAAATCTGATCCACAATATCAGGAAAAACTACAAAAAGGAGCACCAATCTGGAATGGGCATCCTAATCTTTTAGTGTGCAAATATTTCAACAATGTGGCAATATGGACTTAGAGGGGATTGATGAAAAATTAACAGTTGTTGTGCCATTATTCATTTAGTTTGCAAACTGTGTATCAGTAAAGTTATGTGTAGTAAATCTATAGGCGCGTGGAGCAACACAGACCATTTGTATAGTTGCTAAGTATGAATCATTAATCAGAAAAAATGCAAATATCATAGTAGGTTATTTTAAAGTGTCACAAAGTGTAAGTTTGAGACAATGTTTAAAGAAAATCCTGACTAAAATCTACAGTTTAGCAAAAACATACCTGTTTTTGTGGCACTAGTTTTCAAATACACATTTGTATGTTCAATCCACTGAATCCAGTCTAATGGTTTAGTGTTCAGAAAATACCACAGGTTTGAAAAAAGGCAGACAATCTTAATCAAGTGTTACTCAAACTGAAGACTGTGGGGGAAGTAGGAACACAGTGTTGCCACAAAGCCTCTTAGAACATTTATCAATCAGCAAGTGATTGGCCCACTTTCCAAATTTTTGGTTCTAATCGGTGATCGATGAATAAAAAACTAAAAAGCTGAATGCTTTCATTACTGTTCAACAAATGCATTAAGTTAAACTAAATTTCACAATTTTTTTGTGATGAGGAATGAAATCACTGTAGCGACCAACACGTTGTGCAAAGATTCTCACTCCTAATAAGGAAAAAACATCTGATTTAACATTTAACAAAAATTCACATGTAAAAGCATTGGATATGCAAATGGCCTAAAAAACAATCAGAGCTTAATGACGATTCTAATAGACCAGAAAACCTACAATGGATGTAAGGCTGAACATAAAATAATCACAAGAACTAGAAGATAGATATTACTTTCAAAACATGCTATGGTAATCTAAATACATTTCATTTCATGGGTGAATCTCAAGCAAAAAAAAATTTATACTTCTTTAGCTTTCCCTCAAAAGAACCTTTTTTTGTTAAGTTGGTTCCATCTTTTAAAGACTATGGTTAACAACTTGTTAGACATTAAAAGTACATTGGTATAATTTAAAATACATTTTAGATTGTGTTAAATCATGCACTTATGACAGCGTAATGCAAAAGAATTTAATTAACTTAAATTGCAGTATTGCATACTCCCATGACCTTAGATAGATACAGAGAATTTACTGAACACGCAAATCTCACATCCTTCTGAAACTTGTGTTGGCTGAGAGCAAAAAAAAATCCCCAGCAAAACAAGAGTTCACCTGCACGTCAAAAATGTCTGTATCCTGTTTTTGGGTATTCATCTTTCCACTGGAAAGATTTGGACTGTTCTCCCTACAACCCCCACCACCTTGTAATTCCTGAAAGAAAATTCAGGCATTTAGAGACTGGTTTGCCTCTAAAGGCTTTTGGGTTTGCCAAAATTTGAGCAGATTGTAAAATATGTGGATTGATGTTTATTTTTTCCAAATATTTCTCCAGCATGAGGATAGCAATAAAGACCTTTGCTGAAATATAATTTCATCCCCCAACTTTTCTCATTTTATATGATTGTGATCTTCTACAGCAGGAATTTGAACTGGTGCTCTGTTCCTACAGACCTATGCTAAATGCATGGGGTAAGCAGTTTGACTGAAGGACCGTTTAGCCAATCACAACAATGGTCTAATTTTCTGTCATAGACAAGAGAATTATAGCTGCTCTTCTGCTAAGTGAGGACAGTGTGCTTTAAGTTAGCAAAGGCTACAGTAGACTGAGGTTTGGAAAGAACACAGAGTCATGTCGAATGAAATGGCATCTCATCTGTCTGATCTAATCTATTGCTCAATTGGCTTTCAGTGTATGTGGCACATCTCAGCACTTTGCAGCCGTTTTGATTTATTTATCTACAAATTGATCTGAGCTGTAACTCGTTCACAGGAAGCAGAGAAAGTAGAGCAGGGATTTTTTGTTCATCTCCAAGGGGCGCCAGTGTTGTCATTTTCTAGACTTCACTAGAAAAACCTTTTGAAGATACCTTACTGTCTGTGCAACTTTCAAAAAGAAAGGACACCAAGTGACCCTCAGGCTCAGTCCTGCTGCTCCCATTTTTTATTCCTGCAGCTAATACTAATACAATCATCCATCACACTATCAAACACCTGCCTTTAAATTGAATAGTTTTGGACGGCACAATGGGAAAGGAAAATAATGTTCTGGCACTACCTTAGGTCGAAATTAAAAATGCAGCTGGAAATATTTCATCACCAGTTAAAAATTGCTGACCATGTGAATACATGGGAACCACAGGTACACAGTCACAGCCATGACTCACTGAAAACATTTGTTCTGTCATGCTTTACTTTTGCTGACTACACTTTACAAGTATTGCTCACCTCGGCATACTGGATGCATAAAACTGAAAGTGAAACTGTCAGTACAACCAACTTACTGATTCATTTGTCTAATAAGTGACAGGACCTGATGTTCTTTAAACTCTACTTCATCTCCACATGCTTACCCCCTATTTTTCAACGCATCAATGTCCTTAAAAAAAATCTGATAGCAGAGGAGTTGATTTAGATGAGGATCTACAGAGTAGTTGAGAGTCTGCTTGGCAAAACTGCCAAAATATTATCAATTAGGCAATTAACAAGAAGCCTGACTAACATTTGCATTTTATGTAGAATCTTTATTTATCCAGGTGTCATTAAAATTAAGATATTTCACTTTAAAAGAAACATGGGTCTGAAGACTACAACACATAAAATAAGTAAAATAATACAACAATACAAATAAAACTTATATTTAGAATATGTTCAACTTGTCAATTTGACAGAATTTGTAATTGGTTAAAAGCCTCATTTTAGCACAGGAGCTCAGTCACAACTTCCGTCAAACCTTTACGGCCCTTCCTGCTCACTGATCCTCTTAAAGTTTTGTAAAATTGCTTACAGGGTTGTCTCTGCTTGTAAAAACGCATATCCCAGTTATGGAGTCCTAAATCCTTTGAGACGGCATTCCAAATGTTTAACCTTACGTTTAAGATCGCTGAGTTAAAGTGTTACAGTTATAAAATTCCATAACTTTACAGTGATTATACAGTGTACAGATCAGCCATTCACAATGTTCTAAGAGGTGTGAACAAAGGTCAGCTGATATCAGGAGACTGGTGATGAACGCTGAAGACAGTAATGACCCAAGTTTCAGGTGATGACCATAAAAATGTATTCCTACAATAGTCCACCTGTTCCGCCCAACAAGATGCATCCTCCTTTCACAATGTAGCATAGTGGTAATCACATCTTGTCCACAAGCTAAAAACATCCCAGCGAAAGTACCAATTGTGTCTGAAAAGGGGCTGGGTTACTCTCCAGCTTCATACTCATTTCCTACCTCTTATAAAAGCCCCCTGATTACCGTCATTCTACATGGACTGTAATCACAGTTGTGTTTGTTAAAAAAAAACTACACAACTCAGAAATTGCTTTCTGTGTTTCCAAGATAAATTCTCCTTCCTTCTCTTTCTGCATGACCAAATCGCCTAAAGGCCATTCATTAATGACTCATCTAATTTACCTTAATCTCTCTCTCTTACACCCACATTCTGTTTTTTTTTTGTTTTTTTTTACTTTCTCTAAGTTATCTCACGTTTTGTTGTAGATGTGGGCAACATCAAGTTTTTTAGTTGGGAGTAAAAATCTGTGCTCTCTCAATGTATGCAAATGATTCATTGTCTCGCCACAAGAACATCAGTTCATGTTTTTTTTGTTTTTGTTTTTTTTTCTCTTACAGATCTTCTGATTAGGTCCTGATTTGCAGTGACAGGCAGCCGGCCCACCCTGATGTTTAGTCACGGATGCCGTGCACACTCACTGAGCTTGAGCTGCGAGGGTCTGAACGTCAGCCTGGACTGCCAATCCGCTTCTGACAGAAACTCAAGTTGTTGTGACGACCTATCCAGCACCCAAACGTTCGCCCCCTTTCTGTCACTGCTATGAGCAATGGAATAAATATATATATAAATAAATTTTAAAAAAAACAGCAGCCTTTATAACCATCTGTCCCGATCTGTCTCAGCATATGAGGTTTGTTTGATTGAGGGAGCGGGTAGAACAGAATGTGTCTAGAGGCAGGGCATACTTTTTCCTTCCAAAGGATTAAAAACTGTTTTGAAAAGTTACGTTTTAGATTTTCAATCTAACCAATGAAGTTCAAGAAGGAGATGTTGTCAAGAATAACACATCTAGAAATAATAAAAATAAATAAAAAAACTCCTCATGTGACTTCTGTTTTGAAATCAACCCAAAATGGCAATAAGTCACATTATTGGAATCATACCAGCACTCACATGAGCTTAGTGCAAAGCTCCAGGAGTCATATATCCTAACCCTAAGGATTATTGTAAGATTTTGTGCTACACAATAGCAGGAAAAATATGTAACTGCGAACATGGTGCTGAACAGTCACAATATACACTGTCATTTTCATTACTGGAATACAGAATATGAATGCTTAAAATATAATGTCATACCAAATGAGGCATTTAAGAACTCGATTGAGACTATTACATTGCAAACACTGATATTACTTTCATAATTGTGATACATTTAATTCAGCTCTAATTTATATGGTGTTGAGAAAAACGTCTGAAGCATAATGAAAGATTGGGGAAAAAACTATTTATGGGCTGTAACTGTACTGCCAAATCCAAATGCCTTCTTGAATGCCCTTTATGAATTGTTTAAATATGTCTTTTGTGATATTAAAAAACTACAGAAATGTGTTCCAAATGTAACAGTTTTGGAGCACTTAACTCAACTTTAAGTCTTCCTGAGTTCAAACTTCTCACCAATTTGCAAATTTCCATCCTTTAGCTAAAATCCTAGAATGTGGAGGATGTACAACAGATCAAAAGCATATTGTAGTACAAAGGTATCAGTCAGGATAAAGGTTCAAAAAGTCTACAGCATTACATATTCACGCATTGCAAACTGAAAAGAAGGATCATCAATAATAAAACATAGGACTGATATGGTGTCATTATGAAAACTGGATGCTTCTCCAATTAAAGAGACAAGTTGAAAACTCGACTGTTTAGTACATGTAGGCTTCCGGGTTTTAGCAAACTGAAGACTGATTGACAAGTCAAGACACAGGACGCTGATCAACTTATACCAGAAAAGCACAAATATTATAATTGAATCAAAAGGATCCTGAGCAAAAATTTAGTTGAAGTGTGATACATAATCAAAAATAATGCATTTTTTTGTTTTGTATTTATCTCCCAATACATTTCTGACATATTGAATTATACAAAATATAAGTCAAACAAAAAAAAATCCAGCACTTGAACAGGGATGTGTATGCCTTTTAGATACATTGTCTACAAAGGGAAACTTTTATTTTGATCCTTTTCATGCACTATACTGCCGTATGTTAAATTGGACTGTAATTTAAATAAATAAGTAAAAAATGCTTTAAAAAAATGCTTGATTTTTTTTAAACAGAGACCATCATTTAAAAGTTGTAATTTATTTTTCTATTTTTTAAAAAATATTAAAATGACATATCTGCTTAATCAAATGAGATTTGACTAATATCTAATTAAACAAACAGACTCAACTCTACTGCAACACATTTTCAAAAGCATAACATTAGCCTTTAATAAAAAAAAAATTACATGTTTTCCTGTCTTGGTGTTTTGTTAACTTATTGTCAGTGTAATCCTGCAATGTTTTAGTGCAGAATTTTTCCACAGACTAATCACAGCAAGCACTCCAGAACTTAAGTCAGCACAGCACTGCAAAACTGCATTATCTTCACAACCATGCAAAACAGTTAGCATGAAGTTCCTTCATAAGAAGCCTTAGGTCATTAACTAACATTGCTCTCTGGTACTAAGGTCAAAAATCCCTCTTTGATTGATCTGACTAGAGAACATCTTTCCAGAAAGCCTGTGTGTTCAAAGGGAAACTAGATTTAGAACTGTACTTTTAGAGCTTCTACGAGCAAGTTTGGTTAAAATTCAACTGTTGAAGACAGAAACACATCGAAATTATAGCTACAATATGAAAGTTTAACAGTACTATTTTTTTTATTTATTTTATAAAATTTGTAAATTGCATTAATCTAATCATCAAAACATTTTGCTCACAGTAATTCAAGAGAGCCATTTGGTTTAATTTAGCGGGGTTAGTCTTGTTTTAGGTCAAAATGTAATTCTACAGAAACCAATGCTTTGCTTGCTTGGTTGATTGGTCATTAATAACAAACGGATTCTGATTTAATTATATCATACAATTCAAAGTTCATGATTGCGGGGACATAAGAAAGATAATTCACTCGTTGGACAATAGTCAAATTCTGTTACCACTTATTCCTTGTCATATATATGTTCAGGGTTTCCCCCAGTGTATTATAGACCTGGTGGCCCGCCATGCTTTACTAGCCCCACCGCCAGGCTAAGCCTTTCTTGTTTATGTTTTTAGGAAAATGAAAAAAATAAAAATAGCTTCTTTTTTTTTCTAAGTCGGATTGCAAGTGTCTCTGTTGCTCTGAATGTTTCACTGGCGGAACAGATTTTTTCCTGAAAGATATGTTTATAGAAGATAGGTTTATTGTTTATGCATTTAAAGCTGGACCAATCACACTGCGCCTCTGCGTGTTGCCTCGCGCGCTGCAGCAGCTGGATTAAGTTAACCTCTTTGCGGATCGCACGCACCTCCTTTGACTGAAATTGGACACAAGCTGACCTGTATGGATATTTACATCAACCCCCGGTGAGGAACTATGTTTCTTTCCAGAGTTTTTGATCAAGGTAGGAGTTTAAACCCCACCGCGTTAGCTCTGGTTGCGCAGCTCTACGTGAACCGCAGGAATAACTTGTAGTCGCGCTTTCAGAGGTGCGTTGAGCGATCGGTAAGAATGATTTATTTGTAGACAAAGAATTTTTAGCGCCCGGCTCTGTCCACGCTGATAAAGTTTATGTATGTGTTCCCGGTTGGCCAGTGCGTTAGTGATTAAAGAACCAGCGCTGATCACTCATCATGCAGGTTCAGCCCGGTGAGGGGATTTCGCGCTCTCCTCGTAGTCACGCATCACGCTGGTTTTATATTATTTTATTATTATTTTTAGTATTATTTTTCTGGTTACATGATGTATCAAATCATACCAAATGCATTGTCCACTTAAACAGAGTTAATGTGCGCGGAGATCTGAAAAAGTCGTCCCATCAACTCGAGCAACAGTTTCTGTGGCCTTTATTAAAAACTCAACAGACACGAAATGGAAGAGCTACTAAAGCCACATTAACTTTACAAATTAAACTTGCCAGATCCTTAAAATCTTACATATAAATGTTAAACTATTTAAAATCTTTTAATTTATTTATGCTGAAACCATTAAATCAAATTTAGCAGCATTGATCATCTCAATAAACAAATGTTACATTTATGTATCTGTGGTCTGTGTTAAAATATTAGCCTTTATGTGGCCCTTGAAGCCCTGGGGAACCTTATGGAGCCACTGACTTAATTTGGATTAAACAGAAGTGCAAATAATTGATATTCATTTCAATTGTATTTTTTGATTTGTTGTTTTTAAGACTAGTTGTGGGTTTAAAGAGCATTTCACTGGCGATGTTTTCCAGTAACATATAATTACCCAGTAATATTTTTACATTTCCTGTCTATTTAACATCTTTTAATACAAAAACACAGTGGACCGCCGGTAGACCGCCTTGGTGCCCCGACCACCGGGCTTAGCAAGTTTCCTGGGGGGAAACCCTGATGTTGATACTTCTAAAATACAAAAAAATGAACACTTGTTTAATTATATTCCCTTTATCTATAACCACTGTTACAGAGCAATATCAAATGTTTGGTTTTTCATTTAAATTTATACAGTATGTCTTATTTCTTAAAAAACAGAAATTTGTTTGCGCAAGGCTCAAATGTCTTTTTTTTTAGAATTTATAAAAATAAAAGATTTAAAAATAACAAAAGTACAACAAAAACGGTTATGTCTGCACAAATTACATTTTGCTTTTCCAAAATGACTGAAGAAAACATACACATTCAGAGGCCCTGTACCACATGATCTTCCACACACAATGATAATTAGCATGAATTGGCCTCATGACTTCCAGCACGCTCATGAGGGTTTATAACCAAGGAATTTCAAAAGCCTTGATGTCAGACATATTTTTAATGATAAATACAATCATATCAAACATAATAAAAAGTAAAGGATTTTATGGAACAACACAGACACCACCTTTGTTCATGCTGACTGAACTGTGGGAACACCAGTCTGGCTACAGCTATAGTAAATTGAAAGCTTCATGACGTCTTTGCTCACTTCCTCATTCATCAGTCTTTTCAAGCATGTCGCTTTCTTACTGTTGTGATAACTCTGTTATTTTTGCATTGCGGTGGCATTATCAGTTGCCTGGCTGACTTCATAAGGGGTTAACTTGCATTTACCCTGCTCCTTTCAGCTTGCTTACTTGAGCTGCTGGAATGCAACAGGTAGGGAAGTGGGCCAAGTCTGGCAGCATTAAATAAAGAAGATTATTTAAGTTGAAACCGAAATAAAAAGTCAACATGGGACTATACATGGGGAATGATAATTTGGCTGTGTTTGAAAATAATAAACCATAGCAGGAAAAAGATAAGAGACTATATCCTTGAGCAAGCCCATAAACAGTTCATTCCAATGGTTCTCAAACATTTTACCACTTACTTAATTACTTCTGTCCTAATAATACCTAGACAGATACAGCAGTCATTCATTCATTTAACTTTATTTGTGTAGAAACAGTACATCATGGTGTAAAGTAGCTGTTGCTCTGGAAATAGGCCTTTAACACTGGAAGTACTAGAGAAAGGCCACTAGGCAATTTAAGGGAGTCAATCAATGCCTGGACTTTGTTTTGAAGTGGTATAGAAGCCACTTAAGACATTAACAATAAAAAAAGACTAAAAGAGCAAACTTTCTCCCACGTACACTCATTCTTTTTAAGAACAGAAGAAAAAACAATTACTTTATATTTTATGCTGCAACTGGATTTGGACATTTACCGTTTGTTTTGCTTTTTCAGCAAAAAAAAGAAAGAAAGAAAAATATTTTTCATCCATCAGCACTGAAGTTGTTCTCTATTGCACTCCTCTTTTTGAGAAGATGAGCACAGACCAGTGTGATTAGACAACTTATTTTTTTGTGTTATTGGCTCTACATTACAGATAATTAGCTAAAAATCACCACTCAAGACAGCCCAGGCACTAGTTTTACGAGTACCACAGCTTGAGAACCCTGGTTTTATTCAAACAAAAGATATTTAAAAAAAAAAAAAAAAACTCAAAGGAGCCAACTTTTTGAGGCGGCGCTTAGTCGGTAATAACAACGTGACCTACATTCCATTGACAATTATGAGCTGCTGTGATCAAAAGGGGAAAATACAATGAGCAGGCATGAAGGCTGCAGGAATTTCCTATCTGGAGTCTTTAAACTCACGCCCTACCGGAATTAAACCAGTTTTTTTTTAGTTTTTTTTATTCGGTCTCCTTGCATATCAGATTTAGCGTGGTTGACACATTGCATAATTTCACGGGTTAACTGTCAACAAGTCGCAAAGAATCTCTTAACACTCATCTGCTGAAGAGGAAACCTCACTCACACATGACTCTTACCCACACAACGTTAGAAATAGTATCAACTCCAAGCCAGAAGATTCTGTTTTTTTTTTTAATCTATTTACAAAATAAGAAGTAAATATCTTACCTGCTATGTCCCAGAGCTGTAGACGGACCAGCGTTTTGCTGTCCCAGTTGATGACTTTTAGAGCGAAGTCGACTCCGATCGTCGCCCTGTAGTGCTGGGAGAAAAGCTGGTGGACATAGCGTTTGATGATGCTGGTCTTCCCCACTCCTAATTCCCCGATGACCAGCACTTTGAAGAGATACTCCTTACACTCTGACACCGAGCCTCCGGCCATGCTGAGACTGAAAGCTGTTAGCGAAACTTTAAGCAACTTCTGCTTTCTCGGTCATATAAGCTGCGCTGACAGGAGCCGAGGAGAATGGGCAGGTCAGGGAGCTGGGTCGGTCAGGGAGTCCCCCACTCCGTCCCTCCTTTTCCACTACTTTCTAATTCTCCGTTTTTCTCCTCCTCCTCCCTCCTTCTTCTCCTCCCTCTGCCACACAGTAACCACCTGATAAGTCATAGGACCCGGAAATGTCGAGTAAGTTTGACATGCTTCTGCAGTGAGTGACATAAACCTTCGCTGCTTATCATAATAAATCAGACACTTTTCTGTGCTCTCTGCTCCCAGGTAATCAGTCACTAAAGCCAAATCGTCTCCTCAACGTAATGTTATTTTTATTTCCTGACTCGATAGGCAACATTTAGGAAAGTTATTAGTCTATGTACACATCTCTGTTTTTAAAAATTGTTTTAAAACAAACTGAAAACTTCTTACAAAGACATTTGAAAATAATACCATATCCTATTGTTTTAAAATTTCTCCCGCTTTAACTTATGAGTTAATATTCATTTCTTTATTTCTCCTCTATAATGGATGTTTTTTCTGTTCTGTCCTTATGCACAAATGATAATAGGTTCACATAGTTCTGTGTTCCTGGTAACAAAACGATAACATAACCTTTAGAGGATCTTGACCACATACCACAGTATGTTTTAAGGAAGATGTATCAAGAAGTTAATGCTGCCCAAATTTAGTGTGCTCTGCCTTGTTGTAATTACACTAAAGTCAACAAGGGACTACACATGAGGACTGTGTGATTTGATACAGCAGTTATTAGTTTTGGGAAATTTATTATGAGCCATGTGTACAAATATAAATATGAGTTTATCAGTTCATGGCTGTGGGATATGATAACTACTTCCCAAGTCATGAGGGTATAAAATCAAAGCTTTTGTTTTCTCAATTCTTTTCTTATGTTGACTTTTTATGGAGGACAAATCCTGCCATAATTAAGAATAATAGACTACTGTACTAACCTTTCAAGTTACATTTAACACCTCTTTTTTGGTGTTGGAAACATGGCTCAAATAGAATATACATAAACAGTTTAAAATGTGTAAATTGTAGCAATTGTGGGCAGTGACCAGACTTCTAGATATAAATAACTTTTATTTTTACAGCATTGTTCATGTCCAGTTTACTCAAAACATGAAGGCCTATTTCACTCTAGATTCAACAGTGTTAAAACAGGTGGCACCTCGTATATTTTACATCAGCTTAAATCATTAAACAACTTACACTATTTTCGACTAAAAACATTTGGAAATACAATACAGTTGCACTACAGTATGTACCATGTAGTCCTTTAACTTTAAAATTATTTTCCATCTTAAAGATTTAAAAAAGTAAGGGTAAGAAATCTAGTCTTAATTGAACTACTTAAGTTTATAGCAAGATTTAAGCGAAACTGAAACATGTATGATCCCATTACAGAAAGCAAGAGGATACAGTTAACTCAAGTTAGCTTAAAAGTTACCAAAAATTCAAACACACAGCATCTGCGGACAGTTTCAAAATGTATAAACTTTTTTTTCTGTTCACATTCTAAATATATAAACATTTATCCATATTACAAACATACCACCTGTGAGAAAAAAAGCAATTGATGGCTTAAACAGTATTAAAAACTTTGAGAGCTTGTACAACTTGTACTGTGTTTCAAATACAATGACACAGTAAAACTTTGAAAAACGTGGAAAAATACCAGCGCAGCATGAAAAGGAAAAAAAAACATTTCTTTTTTTTAAATCACCTTTCTTGCCATTAAAACTCATTCCTAGGGCTATAATTTAGTGTAAACTGTATCAATAGCAATGCCATGATCTACAATCACACGATCACCTTCATTGGATAATTTATATAAAAGAGTTAAAACCGGGGATTGGCACATGATATGTATATCATACAGCTCAAGCCTTCAACTGAATGACAGTTTGTATCGTTATTTGGTGTTTGAGACCTTTTAATAGTTAGTATGTAACCGATGTTTGACACATTTCTTAATATTTTGTTGTATTAAAGTCTTAAGACAAAACTATTGGAGGTTAGATGAACTAAAAAAAGAATCTTTAACACAGCTGAGATTTTTTTACTCTTCTGATCCGGAGAAGAATGAGCTGCATTTATTCTAACAAAGACATGAAACTTGTCTTTTTGTAAGAATAGTGACAGATTAATTCATATTTATTATTTTTGGTGTGTGTCTGCAACTATATTCCTCTTTAAACAGATTTGTAAGGGAGTAAAGCCACATTATAGTTTCCCTCATCAGCATTTCATCGAGCAGACTCTATCAGCTTTATATAAGATAGTAGAAACTAAGGTTAGCCAAAGGTTGTGCTGATCCTCCCACTAATTTTAACACAAGAACAATATTAGGTTCATGGTTCCCAAGTAGTCTTAAAGTTCAGGAGTTATTAAATTGCATTTTTTTTCCAACTTTGGAGAAACATAGAGAAGTTAAAACTCCAATGTCTCCAGTTTGTTTGTTTCATTCAAATGGATGAAAAATAATTTTAAAAAACCTTGAATAACCCAGTACATTTTTTAAATAAATAAGTTTCAACTGATTTAAATTTGTTAAACTCTCAAAGGAACTGTTAAATATGCATTATCAATCTACCAAATGGAAAGCCAGTTTCAGCATTATTTTAAGATTTGCTAAAAAACAAAAAAAACAAAACAAGTTTTGAGCTCATATGCCAATCAAGTCAAACCCTGAAAAGTAAAACCTAGAAAACTAAAATGAAAAATAGGAAGTGGAAAATTTGCAAGAAGCTTGTAGTCAGGTACACTTTATATTCTAAAAAAAACAACAAAAAAACTTAACTTTTGTTGCCCTTAATGTCACCATACAGAAGATGTTCTCTCATCTGGCGTTAAAGACGAGGTACATACTAAACTGTGATTTTTATGTACCCTTACATCTCTATGTTCTCAATAAAATTGTTTTTCTTACAGACCTTTTGTTTGCACCATCAAAACCAAAATTGTCTTCTATCATGATTTCCAGGTTCGTTTGGCTTGAAAGAAGAGGCCGGTACTACAAAGCAGGTTTTTAGTTTTAGCTCAACTATCTTAACTAACCCTTGGTCAGTCTACCCTTCCTATAAGATTGACAGATTTGATGTCAGAGACTCAATGACAATGAAGAAGCAGAAAATAAAGCTCAGTGTGTTCAACACAAAGATTTATAAACTTATCAATATCAATGCCACATCACAAAAGTACAAATTTATCATTGCATATTGCATTATTTTAATATGTCCCACATGCAAAACTGAAAGTTAGAAGAAAATAGACGACTTTGTCGTTTATCAATTCATTTTTTAAGCAAGTCTTAGGTATTTACCTATTTTCTATTTGCACTTTATGTGATCCTCATAGCATTTATTCTTTAAATTTAGCCTAAGACTTTATTGTAATTTTCTTTGCCTCTACTATTTTATTTTCCTCTAAATCATTCAAATTGTCATGTGTATGAATGTTACAGTATAATAAACCTGTCTTGTCCTCTGTCTAAACCAGTTATTTTTAGCATGGTGGATGAGGACTGAACATTTAGTTCAACTACAGAGAAATTCATTCTCAGAAGTTGAAATAGTTGGAATTTTAATTCATGTTTGAGCATGAAAGCACTTCTGAATTTGCTACAGAAAGGCAAACAAGTCTAACGTAAGCTGGTTTTAAATAAAATGCAAGTAATTTAGTGTTAAAGGGAAAATGTTCACCCTGTTTTGTGTGTGTGTGTGTGTAAACTGTGGGATACTGTATCAGCCCATTCTACCATATAAGGTCCAAATAGCATACTTTTAGTCCAAGTTGTTGAAGAGTTGACTTCCTTTGGGTCATGTGTTGTCATTAAGGTTTGTTGGTGGTACCTGAAGCCAGACCAAATGAGATCCACTAATCTAAACAGCAAGATGAAAAGTGAGAAATTAAATATGTGTATGAAAGAATGTTTAATACTCTCTTAACATGTTTAAAAGTTGGATGTCCGGTGTTTGCAGGGCAGGTGTTTCCTGTTATTGAGACCTGAGACAAAGTTGAAATATTAAGAAAATGATTGTTCCACACACTTTACCCTAAATACTATTCAAGTTAAAAATCATACATTCCAGGTAATGGGGTATTGTAAACATCCAAATTCATTTTCAGTCACTCAGGACCTACAACATCACATCATGTAATTAAAGATTCTTTAATATTTAAGCAAAAACTTTGGATGATTTAGTCTTTGTTATACATATAAATAAATATCAATTCTGGTGGGATGTACTTTATTAACAGCATCTCAGTGAAATTAATTTAGAGAGAGACAGAAGACACTGCTTCACTCTTCAGTCATCTCTGTCCTTTTAATTTATTCACACATCTGTTGAAATCTTATCTGGAAGCCTAAGCTACTTCAATAAGCCAATAAACCTGCTTCATAGCACAAGCCTTCGATTGGTTTTGGCACTCTTCCTTGTAAATCTTTTTGAAAAAACGTGCAATAACAGCCTTTCCCAAAAGCGCTTTTACAGTAAATAATTCCTCATATATGTATCCTTAAACTTTTTTTTTTCTTTTTTTTACTCACCTACGAATAAAAGAAATAAACTCAAGCGAGCAAATCACTTAATGAAAATTTTGAAAAGTTGTTTGTGTGTATCTGGATGTTTCGAAAGAAATGTCCATTGACTTCGCCGGTTCTGCTCTCACAGTGTTGAGGAGCTGTGTGCAAAGTTTTGGAGGATATTTGAGGTGTAGACCGAGCTACCGAGCAGGGAATCGATGATGGGGGAGCCGTTTGCAGAATCCCCTGAACACAGCGAGTCTCTGAAGGGGGAGGGGGGAGACAGAGCCAGAGAATCTTCCAGAATGGTCTTATTTGGAGTTAAATCCTCACCTTCTCCTTCATCCCCCTCCCCCTCCTCCTTGGCGTCGTAAATGTAGCTGTGCAGGAGGTCCAGCTCCTCATCCTCAGACCCTTCGTCCTCAAATTCCCCCAGTCTTGGGTCTGAAGGAAACTGAGAGGGCATCAGGCTCAAAGGCTCATTGGCAGGAATTTGCTCAAAGGAAGTGTGGCTTTTTAGTGCAGGGACATGAGAGCTGTGCGTGTTCAACAATGCCCCCTGCAAGCACTCCTGGGTGGGGCGTATGAAGTCGGAGGGCAAATTAGAAGAAGGCTCATCTAAATCAAATTCCAGTCCTTGTTGCGTCTGTTCCGAGCAAGCCGGAGTCCAGAGGGGGCGCTGTGCATCCCCCTGGTCGTCTTCCTCTGCCTTATTGCATGGAGGCTTGGTGCCAGGTGTGTCCTGTGGAGGTTGGGGGTCTGTGCCATGGTTGCCAGTGGAGGGCTCACAACTGTGGGGGTCGGGGGTGTTAGTTAGGGGCCTGATGACCGCTGTCTGATTCGAGCCGGCTTCCTGTTTCCTCACATGCACAGACAGTCTGTGCCACACATTCCCCCCCCTCGGAGGGTGTCTTGGACCTGATTCAGACCATGACACAGACTTGCCATTAGAACTATGAATGAAATAAAGACCCAAGTTACTATCAAAGGAAACCAGGAGGTGGAGGCAGAAAAAAACAGCAAAACACAACAGCAGCAACGTACCACAGTAGGGTGATAGCATTTTAACATTTCTGGCGCATGTCAAAATACTTTTAATCACATAACTAGACATTAACAGCTTTGCTGTGAGAGCTAACTGGTGAGCCGCTAGGAGCATTACACGTAGTGGCTCAACAAACGGTGATTCATAATGCGCTGCAGACAGCATTATGATCCTCATTTAAAGAATTAGGAGCCATCCAACTCATTGCTTGATTCCTTTTTTTTTTTTTTTTTTTTTGGCTTTTAATAAAACAGGATGCATGCATTTGCACAGATTTTTTTTTGTCCCTGAACTGGTCTGACAAAGACATACAGCTTAGCTCAAAATGAGCTTGGACTGGCTCTAATGTGATTAGTTTGAGGGGTGGTCAGGGAGGGTGTACATGCTGAGAAAAGTTAAATGTGAGGTTAATTCAGGATAAACCAAAAGCAGCAGGGTGGCAGGTCTCCTTGTTGGAAGGCTGCAGTGTCAAAAACACCGAAGTGACCAGATAATCGAGGGAGTGATACATCAGTGGCAGGCAAACTGCTTTGTAGCTGAATGCAAAATAAAAAAAGTAGAATATCCTAATTACTTAAAAATTTGCTGTTCAAAAATTTTAAGTCTTCAAATCTCTATCATGCTTCCAAGTAGCCAAAGTGGTCTTAAACAAGAATTTCTCTAAATTTCTAAAGGTCTGCAAAAGTTGTTCTTTGGACTTTGGACTACCATTTTTAGGAGAACAATTTTCACCATAAAAAGCAATTTTTTGGATGAAATTATTCAGCCGCCTGAATGTACTTCTTCATCAGACCAAACTTTAGCAAATCTACCAATCAAGGTCTTTGTCTCTTATATACAAACAATGAAGAAGAAGAAGAAACTTGAATTTGTTTTAACATGTCGAACAGTTGATGTTAAGAATACAGGGTTAACCACTTTGTACGTAAACAAAAACATTGCTTTTGTCTGATTTAATTGCTAACGTGCATGTTTTCATTATTTAACAATTTATGTTTCACGATAAAAGTTTTTGTATCTATGTTTTTGTAAACTGATTTTAATATGTTGCTATGCTGGTACATGTCTCTTGTTAAACAGTTTAACAAGAGACATGTTAAACAGTCTCTGTTTAACATGAGACTGTTAAACAGAGACTGTTTAACAGTCTCATGTTAAATGTTTTATGGCATGTCAGAGATAAGGCTAAGTCTGGAGAATCTTCAAAAAAAAAAATTAAATTTGAGAAGAGATCATAGCTTGCACAAATGAGGAAAGAGGTCCAATAAGAAAGTAAAACTCCTAAACCTTCCAAGGGAGTCATGTTTCACAAGTTTAAAATTAAAGTAATGGTGGCAATACCACCTGAATCTGGCAGAAAAATGAAGCCAATAATGATTATCTACCAGACCTATAAGCAGCAGCTGGTGAGAAACCCTCAACTGACTGCAAAAGACCGACAGCAAGACTATGTGGGTGCAGAAATTGAGGTTTCAGTTTTCACTAAAAACCGAGAGACTCCAAACTTCAAGATGCACACAATTACTAAACATATAACAGTGGCCCTTATAAGAAAGACACCACAAGAAGACTTGCTGTAACCATTTGGATGATTTATATCTCAGGGACAACAAGGGCATCAATTGAACACCATCTCAGTTAGGCTCCCATCAATGTGCAAATAAAAAGAATTCTACAGCATGAATGCTACAGCTTTCACACTCCACTGCCACAGAACTGAAGGAACTGTGACTCAGATATTACAGCAGTGACCCAATAAAAACAATCTCACACAATCCTCTGCTGAGTTTGCACTGATGAAGATTCTCTCACTTCGACATGACGGATGCTCTAAGCTAAAATTGAAATTGATTTACCCTACTTTCTTAGTAATGTGGTTCATAATTACCAGAGCACTGAATTCACCGAGATGATGAATATTTCATTCCAAGAACATCTGTGGATTTGCCAAATGCAGCTGAACACCATGGATTCTAACCCTTGATGCCACTATGCATACACTATTCGTAAAGGAAGCTCATCAGAAACACGAAACGTATTCTAGAGACAGGATTTCCTTTCTTCACATTTAGACCTCAAACAAAACATGTTTGTTTTTCATTTCATCTTTGGATGCATGACCAGATAGGAAACAGTGAGCTAAGATTAAATTCAAGATTATATCTGCCAGCTTAAAATGTGCATCCTCTGACACCACCACCTAAAATGTTTTGGACAATTATAATCTACTTAGATTCCACTCAGTTTTGTGATGTAAGGAGAGAGGAAAGTACCGCTTTCACCTACAAACAGAACATGTTAGGGGCGATTGTTGAAGAGCTACAAGATGTACTAATGAAAAAGTCACAAATGTTAAAGCATTGCAATTTCTAATGTGCTATGTTGAGTACATCACTACAAAATTCTTTGCAAGAAGTCTTGCACTTCAAACAGTTCAAGTCTGTTTATGTAAAAATAAATTATATTAACTGACATGTTTGTTTACTGTCAGATTTTGCAGTGGAATATTTTACCAAATATCTTCATTGACTCTGATTGAAGAGTGATGGGGTTGCTCAGACTCTAAGGTAAGCAGTAACCTCTGAAATGCAAGTTAACTAAAAAATCCCCATTGAACAGATAGATGACTGTACGGTTTTCCTTTTTCCCTGCATCAACAGGACAACTAAAACACACCTTCATATTGGTGTCAGAGCTGTTAGGGCTAAGTGTTAGGTTGGACATGCCATCTTCTTGTTCCCCATCCTTTTTTAAGTACAAAGGAAGACTTTAAAAATATTCATCGAAACCCTCTTGTTTTACAAACAAACTGGGGATGGTTTAAGGAATTAAGAATTTGAATAGCACACTATGTTTTTTTATACTGCAGTTACTGAACAGCCACTTCGTTGAATGTCAAAAATAAAAACAGCTCCACTGACAGTGCAGCCCTCCAGTAAAGAAGACAAATAAAACCCCTTGCCACAGCAGTTGCCAGCCTTGAATCTACAGTGCTTGTGTAGATGAGTAAAGGTTAATGTTAGGTAGGATGCATAGCAAGGATTTAGAGACAACACCTAAACATTTTAGGATCAGTCTCATTCTCTGCCCCACTCCTTACTTCAGTCACCTGTCCACGTGTCACTGCTGTGGAGCTCAAAAGAGTTACATGCAATTCTGACTGACTGTGTAACATCTGTCCTTAAATAATCACTTACATGAAGAAAAGCCAGTTTGCTTCAAATCTGTAAAACCAGTCTCATTTTTTTGTGTGTGTAATATAATAAATTTAAGTTAATTTCATCATTAATATTTTAGAACTCAGGGGGAGGGGAATGTGTCTTGTGAAATCATTTATAAAAAAAACATATATCAGTTCCACATTTCTAAGACTATTGTGCCAAAAGTCAAATTGATATGATTTCACACACCCTAAGCTTTTTCACAATTTGTTGCATTACAGCCACAACCCTAAATGGATTTTATTGGATTTTCATAGGACAGACCAATAGAAAGCACTGCCTAATTCTGAAGTTTAAGGAAAAGAATTCATGATTTTCATAATTCTTGAAAATGAAAGGATCTAACAGTTGTGGCATTCATTCCCACACCAACCTCTTGTGACAATAGTTTGTAGAGCCACGTTTTACTACAGTTATAGCCCACACATATCCAGGAAAGATTGTTCTCATTCGTCCTTGGAAAAAGAAAATAAGTTCCAATTGAAAATTTATGTTAGGGCTTTAAAAAATGTTGTTCAAGTTTTAATCCTTCATGCAGATTTTTAGCCGAATTTTGTTTGTTTGTTTGATTTGGTCATGGTTACGTGTGAATGGGGTAAATCTTTCTCCCCATTCTCAAGACTTATGTTGGCTCTAACATTTATTTAAAGTGCATTTATTCAAACATGTTTTTCCTTAGGATCTTTTAACATAGCATTGCATATTTGTCTTCATCATTTCATTAGTTTTTTTTCTTCAATCAGGTTTTAATTTGATGTTTAAAGCTAAATTTTTATATTAATCTTTGTGAAGTTTGATATTTTAATCTGTGAAAGGTGTTAAATACATAAATTTGACCATTAATGCTTTGTGTTCAGCAGCTCTTCACATTAAATCTGAACAACTTTGCTGCCTCTCCTGAATAAAAGCATCACCACAGCATGATGCTGTCACCATCACTAGTTCAGGTGGGCAAATCACATACAGCATATCCTTCCAAACCCAGTTTCATAAAGGCAAGAATTGTGGAGAGCACCACTAACAGAATCAACAGATTCTTCTCGATGGCTGTAACAGGCCGTTTGGCGGCTGCTCTTATTAATGGTCCCCTTGGTCAGACTTTCAGTTTTTATGGACAGTTTTGTCTTGATATGCTTGGAGTTTCCTCTTTGCAGTTTTAGATGATGGGTTAAGCTTGGGATCCAACTCTGCTATGCACTTTCCTCACAATTTTATTCCTGACCTCTCTGGTGAGGTCCGTGGTATTCATATTTGTTTCAAAGATCCTTGGAGGCCTCCACAAATTAGTTGTTTTCACAGAGTGCCTTAGTCTGTGACGTTATTTGCTAATTAGGCTACTTCAAAATGATCATCCTGGATTTTTTTTTATGGATATCAGAGTAAATTAGGTTGAATCCAAATTGTACCCAAACTCTTATGATTCTCAATTGCAAAAAAATGAAAAAGAAAACCATGTTTCCTTTTCTTTCTACTTCACTGTTTCACTCAACTACATGTTGGTCTGTGACATAAAATCGCTCCCAAAATACATAGAAGTTTGTGGTACTAATGTAAAAAAATGTGAACAAGTTCATGGAGTATAAACAATAACAGCTTCTACAAAAAGAACTCAAACTATTCCACGTACAAACTTACATACATCATGAACATGGATGTCATGGCTTGATTTGTTTATAATTCATTGGGAAATATAAAGTAGGATTAATCTTATGAAATAAAAATGTAGGTTTTCAGATATGTATTTGTCCACTCTGAACAAGTCTTCCCAAGTCTCTTTGACTTCCACTGAATGACTGTAAATCAACCTATCTGGTAAGAGTTTGTTTCACGGAAGTTATTAACCGACAATGAACACTGCAAAGGTTAAGTAAAGGAAGCTCAATCCAGATCTGAGAAAGAGGATTATTACTTTTAAGAGATTTATCTTTAAGGAATTTCTAAAAGACTACTCAACTCAAAGCTATTACTTGAAATAGCTTATGTAAAATATGCTAAGCCAGATTTCATAAGAAGTCATCCAGCATAGTGGCTGCGTTCTTGATAAAACAGCAGCCACTACAGCTGAGCAGTTTTGTTACAGATGGGGCCCAAAGAATATGTTTTTTAAAAGAGAACTGCACTGCATGTATTTCTGTTTTGTAGTTTCATAACATTTATGTCTGTGATGATTTCATGCAAACTTTTCCCTTTGACTGCACTTTATAAGAACTATACAAATCCATGTCATTTGGAAAAATAGGTGGTAGGCTTCTACTTTTCTTATTTCATTTTGGTGCTGAATTATACTGCAATCCCTCTGCCTCTAAAGTCAGAACTGGGATTTGAAAATGTCTTGGACAGTATGCAGTCTATCCCTTCCTGGGAGTTCCAGATAAATGAAAGCAAATTCCGACTTACAAGCTCAAAGGGAAGGCACCAGTATCTTCTAATTTTAATATATGTTACCGAGCATGATATAATTTTCCCAAATATCAAAAAGATTAGCACCAGTATCTTCTAATTTTAATATATGTTACCGAACATGATATAATTTCCCCAAATATCAAAAAGATTAGATACTCACTTGGCATTTCCAGAAATCGCCTTCTTCCGACGGAACATGTTAAGGAAGCTGTTGCTCCCGCACTGAGCCGCAGACTTCCCATCCCCGACATGCATTCGCACCACGTCGGATGTGGTGAAGGCGCTTCGGACGTTTCTCTCTGGTTTGGCAATGATAATGTACATCTTGGGTGTGAACATGCACCCCAGGGCTACTGTTACACTCAGGCTGACCGAAAAAGACGTGGTTATGATCTTGTAGTTTGAGCCAAAATAGATTGGCACAAAGGCAAGCCAGATGATGCAGGTAGTGTACATTGTAAAGGCAATATATTTGGCCTCATTGAAATTGGCAGGGACGTTTCTCGTCTTGAAGGCATAGTAGGTGCAGCTCATGATAAGTAGGCCGTTGTAGCCCAGCGGTGCCACCATGCCTACGTTGCTGGTGTTGCAGATGAGGTAGACCTCACGTATGCTTGGGTATGATTTGATGGGCTCGGGAGGCTCCAGAATAATGAGCGTGATCTCAAGAGTTAGTTGCACGCTGATAAGCATAAAGGCAATGATGACTTGGGCCCAGGCACTCATGAAGCGTGGTTTCCTGGTGCAGATCTTCTTCTTGCTGCCAGCTAGAATACGAGCAATTCGGTTTGTTTTAGTCACCAGAGCAGAGTAGCACATGGCAGAAGAGAGGCCTACCAAGAGTCTCTGCAGGTAGCAGGAAGCGACAGTGGGTCGAGCGATTAATGTGAACGGACAGATGTAACCCAAGAATATGCCTGCCAAGATGATATAACAGAGTTCCCTGCTGGAGGATTTAACCACAGGCGTGTCACGGTACTGGATGAATATGAAGGTGACAAAGGAGGTGATCAAGATGCCAACGCAGGAGAAAACAACTGCGACAATGGATTCCACATCGGCCCAGTCAAGATACTTCAGAGGCAGGGGCTGGCAGCCTGAAAGACATTTACAGTACAAAGACTTATTAGCATGCTCATGTTCCTGGACAAATTTCTTTATCAGCAATGGTATAGTCTTCTGGCATCAATTTGGCTTTGCAAGACATAAATATGTGTGTTTTAACTGCACTAGTTGCATGCTTGTCATCTAGCCTGCAGAGGAATATTGAAGAGCTTAATTTGGAGAAGAAGAAAAAAAACTGACATCCCTCGACTTCCCCAGCTTAAATCACCATAAATGATGTGCTTCTGCTAATAGCATTAAAATGACTTCACTTAGAAGCCCACTTTTGATCTGACGCCTAACATGTCAAATCATTAGAAATCTGACATTTAAAAGTAGTCCATGTTGGCTAACACTGACAGAACATGCTTTTATTTTAGATAAAAACTTAAATTTGCCATTCTAAATCCTTTCAGTTACAATTCTAAAATAAAGAAACTGTTTTAAGTAAACCAAGTGCCCCCCCTTTCCTTTCTTTTCTCTCAAAGTAATGAGAGTGAAAGGGAAATTTCTTCCTCAACACACTGCTGAAGTGTGTTCCCAGGCTTCTCATGGCAGTAATGGGATTTTACACCTGGGAATGAAGAGCTCCTCTCAACTTCATAAATTGCTGTCAAAACAACCACCAAGATACAAGGTGAAGAGCAGGGAGCAAGGAAGCGAGCAACATCACCTTTTTTAAACAACAAGGAGCCTGAGGAAGCAATGAGAGGATCACCCTTCAGGAAGAAGCATGATTTGTAAAAGTATAAACTAGTTTGTATTTTATTCCATCTACCTAATTATTCACATCAGGTAAAGCCTGACAGGAGTTGAAAGAGGTGAACTATTATGGATTTGTTCAATATCTTGTCTCATTTATATTCAAATTAAACTAAATATTTCCTGTTTTAGATCAGACACTATTGCCAAAATGATTTTTATAACAGGAAATAATAGAAACAACAACAAAAAATCTTTTTTGACCTGTGGGTGTATTTCAAGGACCACCTCAAACACAGTTTCCTTGTTTGACATCAAGGTGACATCAGAAGAAATCAGGTTCGGCAGATATCTGTGTGTCTAGATATCCAGTGTATTTGACAACATTTTTACAGTTTAAAAGGAAATTCATTCAAATGCTACTGATATTTAAATTAAATTTACAAAAAATCTGAGATTTTGCAGTAGACACATACATTTTGTATTAGTAATCCCGACTGATCAAAACAGGAAACATTTAATTTGATCTTATGTCAGACAATTAGAAAAGAAAAGTCTTTTTCATCTTTTTATACAGTGTATGTGCATATCAGGCTTTAAAATAGTTTATAGCAAGATTTTCCTACCTGCAAGATCTTTGTCGGGCCACCATCCCAGCTCACAGGCCTTGCAGGTAAACTCATCTTGAACATACTCATTGTCTTTGCAGGTTGTGCAAATCCAACAGCAGCTCACTTCACCTTTCCTTATCACCTGGATACAGATGGGGAATAGGCAATGCTTCAACCAATCACAATGCTAATCCAATCACCACATAAAGCACAGTACACTTTAAGAAGCACAAAATTGTAATTTGCATCAAGGAAAATTTCAAAGTCAGGCATTTTTTTTGTGCATATTTTTTGAGTCAAAGACAGTGTTTGGAAAACAAGGCCAAATGCTCTCTTACATCCGGCTCCCAGAGAGGCTGTTACCAGCGCTGTGATATGTAAAGCAGGGTGATAAGTGGGGCAAGAAACAAAGCAGATAGAGGAAGAAGTATGGGGCAGCTAACAGAGAGAGGCTGAACCCTCCCTTCAGGGCAGCTCAGTATACAACAACAGAAACTATTCATCCCCAGCAGAGGCCAGTCAGGGCATTTCATGAAATTGGGCACAGAACCAGTTTGATTACTCAGTGAGGCAAACTGGCCTTCTCCTCGTCCAGTTAGGGTAAAAGTCCCAGTATTATTAGAATATGTGTGCGATATGAGGCATAATCTAAAATTAAATAATTCAGGAATAACCTTTCTAAGGTTACACCATTGACTACTTATTCCAAACAGGTAAGGTTGTAATACGTAGTCAAAACTTATTCATTTAATAAATGTAATATGAATATTTATGTCATCTGTATTTACTAAATATTGATATTCTTGTATAGAACCCTGGAAGAGTAAATACAGTATATTTCATTAAGATGCACCACTTAAACTAATAACTAATTTTAAGCAAAACAACATTTTATTTTATATTTTATGTGTTTTAATGATTTTGATGATAGCACTTGACAAAATGCAATTTTCGCTACTGGTTTCTCAATTGGTGAATGACGTTTTTATGACTTTATTTTTTGTGTTTTTATGATGTAAAGCACTTTGAACTGTTTTGTTGCTGAAATGTGACATACAAACAAACTTGACTGATTGACTTGATTTATAGCGTTCATACATTTTATCAAAAGGAATTTGATCTATATACATTTAGCTCTGTTTATATTGTTTCCCACAGATAAACTCTTGTACAACATACAGACTTAGCCTAAATATGGATGTTCAAAAAAGGCCTGAGAAGTTTATTATGTAAAGCAGATATTGAGTGATTTTGGACATATCCTTGTGTTCGAGTGTAATTTGACAGACATATCTGTTCATAAATTAATAAACAGAAAATGCTTGTGCTTACTGTTAAAGTCAAACACTGAATGGAAAGCAGGAATGTGAGAGATATCTGACAGCAGCAGCAGTCTCCTACACGACTTTCTAGAAAATGTCTGGCATCACTTTTGATATGTGATGTAGGCTGTCTTTGATTGAGAAAGCAAGAATCATTTATAAAATCATTAGAATGCAACTGACTTCCAAGCTCATCCTCTTCTGCCACAGCAGCTATTTGCAGCTGTTAAATGACTATGGATTTCTTTCTGACTATTTTGACAAATCGCTGACAGTGTTTACTTACGGTTGCAGAATCCCCTTTAAGCAGGATTTGAATCCCTACCTTTATCTGTCCCTTGGAGCAGGGGTCGCTGCAGACTGAACGAACCATCTCGCTGCTGTTCATCCACAGCTTGTTGTCGTCGATGTTAAGGATGCCTTCATGCCAGGATCCTACGTTTATGTAGTCGAAGCGTTCGTCACCCACATTCTGGAGATTCATGATGTCATACCTGGAAATATGGAGAGAAAAAGAGAAAAATGGCAGATAAGCGTTGGTATGAGCAGGATAAAGTTGAAGAGTGGGAGGTAATTTAGAGAGATTAAACAGCCTTGCAACCATTTTGTCTGTTAAAATTTGTTTTTTTCAGTGCGAGACCTTGTTGGGGTGTGTGTTCAGCAGTACACGGCCTTCTCATTTTTAAAATGAGCCGGGATGTGCTTCACCTAACCTCGCACTATTGTTGGAATGGCCCTGCTCTGTTTTCCGACTGTCAAACAGTGTCTATTGTGCTGGAAAGAAAAAAGATGAAAGTAGACTGCCGCAGTGCACCGTCCGCTGAATCTGTTCCAGTCCAAACTAATTACATCCCTCTGTGTGCTCAGGCCCAGCACACATGTATGTGCTTATGCACGAAAGCTCCGCTTCTCTTCTCCTCCTTTTCTCACCTGCCTGGAGTGTCTCCGTTTTCATCAAAGTAAATTTCCTCCCCTGACACTCCTCTGAAGGACGTCTTGAGCAGGTAGTCCAGCAGCTTGCTGCCATCAATTGGATCCATTGCCTCACAGAGTCCCGTCTGGCCCGGGCACAGCTCCTTATGCATATCATGAAGGCCATGAGCCATAGCATAGATGGCATTGATGACAAAGCCCATCTTACTGTCTTGAACATAGTTTTCATGCAGGCCCTCCGTTCCTGTTGAAAGAAAATAAAAAAGTCATGCAGTGCAAGCCTCAGAACTGTGGTGAAATCTGATTCAAATAAAATAAACAGGAATGGAAGCCATTGTCCTTTCTTTATCGTAAATATCAACATATCCATCCAAATTTCCACAGGAAACAGATTGGGGAAACATTCAGGAGAATATTTTGAGAAGAGTTTATATACACACAAATCAGTCTAAAATCAAATGAAGTTTGTTTTTTTTTTGCAGGATGTAGAATCTGTGCAAGAAACGACTTCAGAAATAAAGCTAGTTGCACAAGTTTGAGTTTCAGTTACATTTTCTAAAATTTTTACAGCGTCACTATTAATGTGAACTTTATCCATCCCAAAATCCAGTTTTGGGATGGATAACCATCCACAACTTTTCAACAGTTAACACCAATTCCTCTGTTCAGAGGAACACCAAATTCTGTAAAAAAATAATAAAATAAAATAAAACTAAAGCCATAAGTAATTCAAATACATCTATTTCTTCAGGTGGATCCAAATAATGTTTCTTTGTGTTTCTGAAGGTAAAAGTTTAGAAATCTTTGCTATGGTTCTCACTTTATAACTGACTTTCTCAAAATGAAATAGAGTCATCCATAGAGACCATACATCAGTTTCTACTTCCACTAGGGGTAATCGATGCTCATTTTGAGAATGGATAATTTAAGGTCATTTTCTGTAATCTATTCTCGTACAATCATATTCAGTTATGGGACTCCAGTAGTCGCGTGTCTCAGCAAGAGAGGTATGCAGATATTTTGACATAAAGGACCATAATCTCTCATATTTTGAGGAAAGGGGATAGAAAAACAATTAACGGAGTTGGGGTAAAATGCTAATTGCGGCATAAAAATGCTTTTTTTTTTAATCCCAAATGATAATGCATTTGAATTCAAGTAAAATTCAAATTGTATTTAAATTTAATAAAATAAAATGCAAGACTTGCTACGACTTGTTTTATCCTCATGATGCATCTAAATTGTGGTTCAGAATGGCAAACGGGTGAACTGTGCTCTGTGTCAGATGCATGCATTCACTCTAGAAACCACATGGTGTTACAGGTCCACCTAGGTGCCAGTGTGAGCCATTCATTTGTGCAGTCTATGTCTACTTCACATATCAGTTTGACTATTGAAAATCTCAGTATGCATCATAACAGTCTCAGAGATTTGTTCTTGTTTTCAAATTGGCCAAACTCATCTTGCCTTTGAGGAATCAAACATAAACAATGTGCAAGTGACAAAAAAATAAATATTAACCTAACACTCACCACCTTGAAGATCTTTGGGAGATTGGTTTTTAGACAGCGACACAGACAATGCAGAAAAGCAGCCATGATTACAATGACTGTACATGTGTGAAGCAGTAAAATTCATGAGATTTCATTTCTTTTATTACAAAAAGCAGGCGGTGCAATTGAATCAACTGAATGCAGTGGTGGTTGATTTTGTCAAGCACAAAATTTACCCTGATCACCTTTGAGAAGCAAATGAAGAGAATATTCAGAAAGAGAAAAATAAAAGATGTCATTGTTCTTTTGTTTTAAGAGTTACTGCTTAAATGTAGCCGCTCCAAGATAAAAGCATACAAAGTGACACTTTAGATCAGGGGTCAGCAACTCCAATCCTCGATTGCCACTGTTTTGCAAAAAACACTTTAATCATCAACATGTCAGCAACTTTTACAAAGGCCTGGTTAATAACCATTCATTTGACTCAGGTATGGATCCAACAGTGACACTCGAGCACTGGAGTTGCAGACCCCTGCTTTACCTCAAATCTAATTCTATGCAACCCTTTTGTTTTAGTTCAGAAACTAAATCTGAACTTCTCTGCTACCACCTACCAGAACAGACTTTTTTGTAGTTCTTGTTTTCCTGCGGATGCCCCGGAAGGCGACACTGGAATCGATACTGCCAGAACTCGGCGAACCAGGGGTTCCTGGTGTTCTTGTCGAGACGCAGCTTCAGGTAGTAGTCGTCGAAGGACTTCACGACCTCCGACTGCAGCTTCATGGTGATTCCTCCCTCCGCCTCCTCCTCGTAACCCTCCACCACTTCGTAACGGTCAGCCCATCCATCGCTGCAGTGACATGCAAATAAATTTAAAAAAAATACTTAAATATAAATCACAGTCATCAAGATAATTATGATAATTATAGACCATAAAGCATCGACAGACCAGTAAGAAGTCACCACAGACAGTAATGACAGACTTTGCTTGCCACTGTCAGTTCTCCTTTTAAAATAGATTCTTGTTGGGTGTAATTTGCGATTAGTATCAGATTGATGCAAGAACAAACATTTGCAAGAGCTCAGAAATTCATTCCTTCATTCGCTCGCTCGTTTCGCCAATGCAGTGTTTGGTTACACAGCTCTGTCCTGGTTTTATTCACAATGCTTTTGGTAGATTGGTGGCTCAGTTTTACCAAGTAATCTTAAAATTGATTTATCAACATACTGATTATGTTTTGCTTTGAAGCAGCTCTCAAAGAGGATAAAAAAAAGAAAAGATTATTCCCGTATTTGTCATTTGAAGGTCATGAAAAGCACTTAAATGTCAAAAGGAAGTTTTGTTAATGTGTTTATATTTTGGGCACAGCATGTCCACAGCTGGAACTAGTCCTGTATAAAAAGATAATTAAGCTTGTTTTTTTTAACTGTTTGACATGAAATCCTGTTTTAGGTCAGTTAGGATAGAACTCGTGTAATATATTTTGTTTTATTAAATCATTATTTCCATATGAAGATGGTATGATGTAAAACTTGCACAGAAATGTATGAGTTTGACAATCTGCTGCAACAATCTTTAAGTCAAGAAGATGGAAATCTCACTGCCTCAGCTGTTACTGTTGGTTTTAGAAAATCTTTCCAGCTTGCTGGTTTGCTCGCTTGCATAATCCAGTGTGCCTGAACATCTATCCTATCAAGCTCATTTGGATATAGCTGGCCAGTGGGCTCAAAAAGAAATGAAAAACATCAGTGAAAGTGACACAAATTAACAGATGAACAACGCCGCTCAGGGCTACCTTTTTCCTCACAGTCTGAGCCAGAGAGTTTTCAGCTCCTTGACTCCCTGTGTCTCTCTTTCATCCTAATGTTAGCTCCGAGCTCCTGCCTTGAAATACCTGTGCCGTCTACAGCTGCAAACCAATTAAGTGCAACTCACCGTGGAACCAATTACCTCACACATTGTTCCGGGTGATGGAAAAGGACACAAACATGTCTCTGTGAGTTCAGCTCAGAGTCTCTGACCTTTTTGTCTACAATTACTGCCAGTCAGGAAAAAGGAGACAGTCAAACTAATTGGCGAGATTGTGTGGGAGACGCATTGAAGCCAAGTGTGGACCTTATCAAAGCAGAAGCCATGCATATATTTGTTCAGCTGGAAAAGGGAAAAATATGGAAATTATTTCAAAGGTAAAGCTCAGGTTATTCAGAAGTTGACTCTGATGTCTGATCCTCTGATCTTTTCATATTGTTAAAAACTGAACTACCACGGTTGATCAAACTTTTATTAAATATGCTTTGTAGTCATCCCACTGTGCAAGATCAGAGACTCATTATCACATGACATTTATGAATCCATAAGAATACCAGTACGGAAACAGTTGGGTCAATCTGATGGCTTAAAACATTTACATGCAATGCCCCTATTTATTCACAACTTTCAGTGAAACAGTGGAATTTCACAATCCCTCAACAAACAACAAAAAAATTTATTGATAAATTATTCTAAAAAGAGTATATATATTTAATGATTTGGAACTTTAGTAAACCCTGCCGAGAGAAAATATCCATAAAATGGAGAAAACATGAAACAGTAGTGTACCGTTCAAATTTTCCACTGATGACTAATTCAGCATATATGTACTGATTTAGAATGCAATTATGTGTTAACTATGTTCCAGTCAAAAAATGTTGCATCTTTGGGCTTGAGAAAAAAAAACACCTCAATCCAGCATCTACAAGACCAAATCACGATTCAGTAAAAAGTTAGACTGTGACAAGACCAAGGCTTTGAAAATGTGGTCTCTGACTGGTCTACAAGGCCACAACGCTGATGTATGTGCCTACATAACATCCACCCACTTTCTTACACCCTTATCCTAATCGGGTTGGCAGGGGTGCTGGTGCCTATCTCCAGCTGTCAACAGACGAGAGGCAGGTTACACCCTGGACTGGACGCCAGTCCATCGTAGATATAACAACACAGGGTTTCCCCCAAAAACTTGCTAAGCCCAGTGGTTGGGGCGCTAGGCCAGTCATTCATTCAGCTTCCTGATTCAGCTGCCTGTCATGTTTTTGAGTTAAAAAGTGTTTAAAGTTGACAGGAAATTTGAAAATATCACTTGATAATTATGTGTTTTTGTAAGATTAATGCTTGAATACCAGCTATAAAGTCTTAAAAAATGCAAACATTTACAAAAACTAAATAAATAAGCCATGCTTTGCCTGGTGGGGGCCCAAGTAAAACTTGGTGGCCTGCCAGGCTTGTAATACACTGTAACATATCTATCTTATATTAAACCAAAAATCATAACTGGGCTAAATATTAACTTGTTGTCAAAATGGTCAGCAGTCAGACAAGATCTAATCAAATATTGTTTGTTGCCTTTAAAGTTTAATGTAACAGTCACTCTACAAAATAGCATAACCTTGCATAATCCTACTGTGTTCTTAAATGCCAATAAATAATCTCTGCGGATGATGTACCAACAAGATTTCCTGCATTTCTGCTGACTGTTTAAAAGGAGAGTTGATGTGAGTCACCACTAGAATTCTCCAAATTGAGTTAAGACTCAGAAACACGTGAACGTCATTGGGTCATTAGTCACATTTCCTTCATTCTCTCTGAGTCAATACCACCTCTGTTGCTCCTTCTCTTCTTCAGTACAAATGACACAAAAATAAGCACACCACAAACATGCTAGCGTAAAAGGTTAAAGGCATTTAGTAAAGTCTGTGCTTTGCAATTTTATATTTTGGTCTAAGTAAAGAGAAGGAAGCAGGCGGTTCTAAAATAAAGACAGTGAGCGAAAGAGAGGCAGGAGGAGTGCTGTTCAACACTCCACATGAATAATTCACAGCGCACTGAAGACATGCCTGACTGTGTCTCACAGTGCAGTTTGTGATAAAGTGAAATGACATTTCTTTCTTCTCACACTTCTCTCTTTGAGAATATTTCTGTCTGGCAAAGGTCCAAACAGCTCATCAAAGCTCACCGTGGCCCATGACGGCTGCCTAATGGGACCAAATCTGATTTTCTGTCACCTCAATGTTCTGCACCTTCGCGCTGCATATTTGAATGGTCCATCGTTACATAAATGCAGTTGGGCATACCAGAGAAACACCTGTTCGAACAGATTAAGTGTGGCATTAGCGACGCAGATGGTTCCACAATGACAGAGAGCCAGAAGGTTTAAAAATAAGCAAATTGTACCGGAAAGGATCACAACTTTTGATACTTCAGATATTGCAAAGCAAAAATATACTGTTATGTAATGGGAGCTTTTCCACCTTTTTCCATTTTTGACCTGAATTGGTGAAAAGGTGGATTCATTTTGCACCTTTAGTTTCTAGGTTTGTCAAGGAAAAGAAGAGGCTGTACTGGACAACTGGGAAATGGGTGTTAGACTCACTAAATTATTCTCTAGCTCTAAAACGGGACAAATGTAAATTTACATGATAGGTGTGAATGCTTTTAAACAGGTATTTGTCTAATTCTCATTTCAACCAAAATATATAATTGTAATTTCACAGCCGACATGCCAGGAATGGTGTCAGAAAGCATAAGTGAAGATGTCTGGATGGAAGTGATGTGTAACAGACCAAGCAGCATTCAAACCAAGCAGAAAGTGAAAAGGCATGGTGCGTCTGTTGAAGGTCATGTAGTGGTTTTGTGAACAAGCTTCATGAACATATAAGACAGCATAACAGCAACATCAAGTGCACATACATTAAATGTGTTGACATATAATGTGGTCAGAAACAGGAAAATTTGACAGATAATCTGTAATTAGTTTCATTATAGCTCCTTCAGAAAAAAAAGTGTTTAAATTATTTAAGGTGGACGAAGGATAACATTTGACTTAGATAATTGCAGGTTTTATCACATAATGAACAAATCCTGATTGTCCTCGTTGCAGTTTGCCAAAAAAGAATTATGCAACCAGATTATGTAACAGACTACTTTTTTCATGCCTATGAAGATGCATTCACTCAAAAACAGAAGATATCTTAGAATGGTAAGAGTTTGTCCTTGTGGATTTGAACACCTTTAACTAAGCCGGATTAGTGGGACAACGGGGTAAAAATTCACAAAAGGCATATCTAGATGACGTTTTTCAAATGTCTCGTGTTATTCCTGAAAGTCAGCAGTGATTTCAGTTTCATCTGGTACTTGATAGATTTACTGACACATCATCATGTGTGCCGTTGAGAAAACACATGTCAGCAGCTTAGGTTATTTCACAGAACTGCATGAAAAACGTGGTAATCGAGGACTCTGTCAGATGATCCGGTTCCAGTTTGAAAGTACACTTGTATATTTATAAAATCATGAATTAATTGGCAGGGGAGAGATTTAATCACATGCACCGTTTTCCTTGGAGGACAACTGAGAAGAGTTGCTTTAAAAAAGTGGGGTAGGAGAGTGAAGAGTTCCTAAATTTGCTGTGTGGATTTAAAAATAACAAAACTTTTAATCATTCATAAATTGGAACAATAATTAGGTTACTGTTAATGGGAAGTATAGATGCCAGTTTTAAAGTATCTACACTGGCTCCCTGGAGCTCAAAGAATAGACTTTAAAATACTGTTGTTAGTTTATAAATCACTGAACGGCTTAGCACCACAATACATTCAAGATCTGTTGTTGTTGTATCAACACTTTCTGGTTCTGGTCTACTCTGCATCCCCAGAACAAGAACCAAACAAGGAGAAGCAGCATTCAGCTTCTATGCAGAAAACTGTAAAACAGTTGAAACACTGACTTCCTTTAAATCTTGACTAAAAACCCACCTGTTTAGAGTTGCTTTTGAAACATAATCAATTACGAATTTAATGATGGCACTTGACTTAATGTAATGTTCTTATTGTTGATTCTATGTTGCATGACTTTGTGTTTTTGCCTTGCTGCCTTGCTGCCTTGCTGCTGAAATGTGCTATACAAATAAAATTTGATTTGATGCACTGATTAGTATTTCCTGGCCAGTACACATTTCAAGATTTTCTTCAAAGTCTGACTTGTTACATATGAATTTGAGCAACTCTGATTTTTGTTTTTGTTCTTTTTTTCTATGACATGAAATATAAATATGCCCCTGACCTTTATTGGATTTTTCATAATCTTAAAAAAGACAAAGTATGCTGCTAGACAACAAATGGTGGGCATTTTTAGTTTTAATATATTTAATTATTAGGGGAAAACATTTATTTTTTGTTTTTGACCTGCTACTCACCAGATAAAACCAATCAAGACAAAAATGGGAAAGTAAGAGACAGATTTGTGCGTCTCTAGCTCATATTAGAAATAGAAAGCCAAATTTTACGTGATTTCTAATAAATTAAAAAAGCGAAAAAGTTGTTAATTCAAGTTATTTTAGGTTTGAGTGCAAAACTTCTAGATTTTATATTGATTATGCATCATTAAATAAATGCATCAAAAATTTTAATCAATTGCAGGACATAAAATAACATATAAATATAAAATATGAATTAATTTTTTTTAGGTATTATTGGATAAAAATCTCAATGTTTAATCTGAATAGATAAGAAATTTACAAATATAACCCCAGTAAACACTTGGCAAGGCCTAACAAAGGAACATTAAATGCATAGAATGCTCAAATAAATAAACACAGAGGTTTAAAAATAGGCATGATGCTAAATTAGTGGTTTTATCTTTAAAGCACACAGTTTCTTAAATGATGGAGAGTTAGAATCATCATGTGCAGAACTCATCTCAGTCTTGCCAGACTGCCTCTAGCAATACAATCCTATCTATACTTATCAGAAAACTTGATCCACATCAATAAACAATGTCTTTCAAACGTAGCGAAAAATACATGCAATATCGTCTGTACAAAGGCAGTTAACATGTATTTATCTAAAGACTCCACAATCAAAAATACCATCCCACTTTCTGTAGTTTAATTGTCATCCATTTTTCTGCCTTGTAGCACAGCTCTCTTGAGGTGATGCATAGGCCCAAAGTGGTCTATGGAAGCCATGCAAGCTGATATTTTATTAATTCATCTTGCCCCAGTTTAGGTTGAGAGATCAGTGTCCTGAGCGTTAACAGGAAGGACCACAGGGGGAGGGGTCTTTTTTTCTTTTTACTACAAAAGGATTCAGTTCACTTCTAAATCCCTTAACAACATTTATTTCCCAAATGGTCTAAAATATACTAAAATATTGAAAGCAACTAGTTACATTTTTTAGTGCTGCTCTTCTTAAACTGGGTTACGTTCTGGTGAAGTTCACATTTTCCTGTTTTCCTGTAAACTCCAAAGAATTGCTATTAGTTTTACTGAAAAGCTTTTAAGACCCGACTATATGTCTTAAAGAGTAATAAATTGTTGTGTACATCTTATAAAAATATAATCTACATTATGCCTTTTTCCGTTACAGAACCCCTTATTGGTCATGAGACAAAATGCTGCATTTCAAAATTCAGGTAACAATAAACTTAGGTATTTCAACATCTACTGCACATTTGGTAAAACGTTTCAGAAAATTTGTAGTTAAGTGATAACATCCAGAATGTTGTCAGTGAAATGGCCAGTGTTGTATAAAGTACTGAAATCTCAGAGTCAAGTAAAAGTACAAGTACCTCTCCAAAATATGACTTTGGTAAAAGTCGAAGTCACTGACTGAAATGTTACTTGAGTAAAAGTCTTAAAGTATCTGAAACTTCTTGTACTTAAGTATGGAAATTACTGTAAAAATGGATATACTCAAGTAATGTAATGAAAAGTACAAGTAAAAAGTAAAACAAAGCAAATGCAGTTTGAATGACTTTTTTTATATTTTGGTAAACTTGTCAAATACACTTAAAATAATGTACACAACCATGTGCAGGCAAAATTAAACCTGCTAATAGATATACCTGCAGGCATCATTTAGTTAAGAAAATTAGGTGCTTTACCTATAGCACAAGGTTAACTTAACTTGCTTTACAACTGAACCAGCTTCTTAGTATACCCTCCAGGACAGAAAATACAAAGTTTTTGTAAGCCTCAAGTTTTCCCTTCAAGTAAGGTCAGTGCTGAAAATGAGAAAAATAAATAGTACAGAAAATGCGGCCAACATGAAGAAAAAGAGCTGTTACGATTACTCTACTTCACAAACCAGTGAATCAGTCAATGCTACAGTCAGTAGGTGGTGCACACAACTGGTCATTATGCAAAAGAAAAAAAGAATTGGGAGGGAAATGCAGCTTATTGGCATCTGTAAACCTGGTTTTGAACTTGCATGCCTTTCCTATATTCGTTAAATTTAGTCTAAATTGCTATCGCTATGGCTTCTGTCCCCCTTGAACAGAGGAGTCTAGGTAGCCTGCTACAGTCAACATTAGGCCTAAGCTAAATACACCACGTGTGGAACTGAAACAATGCCAAACAAAGTTCATTTATGGTCAAGATTTCACAATACAGTAGTGTCTAGTGACCAAGCTATAGTTACTGAAACAGGAGGATTATAACCATTTCATAAGTTACCTCGATGTGTTTCTTCAAGTTGGACGGGGAGTTTTTGTAAGATAGAATTTCCATGTGACTGCTACTGATTGCGAGACTTGCTTTGTGTTTAATGGGAGAAGCGAAACAGGTGTATCCTAATTAAAAGTAAAGAAATCAAGAAATGGCAAAAAATGTGGAATGAAGATAAGAAAGGAAGAAGATTATATGAAGTACAAAAGTCAGTTCAAATTCGAAGCATTAATGAAAGAAACAGAAGAGAAGAAATAATAATTAGTAGATTAAGAGTAGGTCATACCTACTTAAATGACATGCTTTATACAATAGGGAGGAAAAATAATGATAAATGTGAGAGATGTGGAGTGAAAGAAAATGTAGAACACATATTGATGAACTGTAAGTCAAATGAACTCGAAAGGGAAGAATTAAAGAGAATAGTTAGAAATATGGGGCATGAATGGAATCTTAAAGGTATATTAGGAAATGAAGGAAACATAACAGATATTCACAAATTAAGGAAAGCATTGTTTATTTATCTTAAGAATACAAAATTAAAAAATAGAATTTAATAGATATGAAGTAATGCTTCTACACACTCATGTACAGTAGGTGGCGGTATGCACCTTAAAGTTGCTTGTGATCCGCCATAATAGAAAAGAAGAAGAAGAAGAAGTATCCTATTGGAGGTGATGAACAAGCCCAGGCAAGCAGGCTACGGACTTTGTTCGGTAGCCTGCTTGCTACTTGCTAATCAGTAGGTGGGGTCAAAACACTTGCGTTTCTCTCTCTCGCTTTTTTGTAACGAGTAACTAAACCACACATTGAAAATGTATCGGAGTAAAAGTACGCAATTAAGTTCGGAAATATAGTGAAGTAAAAGTGAAAGTCATCAAAAATTTTCATACTCCAGGAAAGTATGAAGTACTCCAAAATATACTTAAGTAAAGTAGTGAAGTATTTTTACTTCGTTACTATACAACACTGGAAATGGCTGACAAAAAATACCTGCACTACAGCAAAAAGGTGATGGCATCATAAAAATGTCCTGTGTGCATTTTTGCTTCACTTGAATGATTCAGATCAAATAAATATTTACATCAGACCAAGACAGCCTGAGTAAATTAGTTTTTAAATGTCCTACACTGTGAACCAATAATGAATAAGCATGTCAGGAGTTGAAGGATGGAGAGTCTTATACAGATCCTGGCAGGGTGCTGGTATAGGACAAAATTTGCGTTGAGTTTTCCAGGTCATGACATCCCCAGAGAATCACACTATCAATACCATGTTGGACTGCTGGGACTTTGCTCTTTTTCTGAAATGCTGTGTTGGTGTTACGCCAGAGGAAACACGGTGAACACCTTCCAAAATGTTCTCCTTTTGCCTCATCTGTCCACAGAGTATTTTCACAGAAATGTTGGTGATCATCAAGATATTTTCTGACAAATGTGAGACATACACAACATTTTGCTAAGTCTCTTGTTCTGTGTTAAACAAGAGACTTAAAACCCTTTGATATTGCGCCTGAAATATTTTTGTTGTGTTAGAGATTCCTGGGAAGTTTCACCGTTGTTCCATTTGTTAATGGATTTCTCAGTGGTTCAGTGGAGTCTTAAAGTCTTACAGATGGCCTTGTAAATCTTGGATTATAAGGTTACATTAGATATTTTTTTCTCTCTGAGTAAATTAAAAGCATCATTTGAAAACAGTGTTTTGTATTTACCTAGATTATCTTTGAGAAAAAATACATATTGGATGATCTGAAATATTTAAGTGTAACATCAAACATAAGGGAAATTAGCAAAGGGAAAATAGATTTTCACATCACTGTAGATGTGACTACCTGTATAGATTATTTTGAAGTGCAACCATAGCCATCTTTCTTTTTTGCAAACTCAATGCTCACCTTCTCTTTCCTTTCCTTTCAGTTTTCAGATCTTTTCAAACGGCTTCATTCATTCGGTGAACACACAAGGTCGACACAGAATGTAAAAACATCTGAGACTTTCAAAATTTTGGACATGTGTCTTTTAAAAATGCAACTAAATATGTAAAAAATTGTTTTCGGTTCAGTTATATTGTTCTGTAGAAAAGTCTAGCACCCACGCACTTTGTTCTAGTGGCCTCTGTCTGCACAAAAAGCCTTACAGCTTCCACTAATCAGCTTGTGACAGCTATGCCCAGATGCGAGGCCAGTGAGCTATTTTTGATCCCTTCAATGCCGTGGAGCCATATGCTTGTACTTGGAGCACAAGGCATCAATTAGAAAGATAGATGCCCTTGACAATGTGTGGCTGATCTCAATTAACATCATAGGTGTGATAAAAATATCCAGGTTCAGCACATTGTTCTCTACAAGTGAAGACAAATAAATTCATCAATCTTCACCCAACATGAATTAAGATTCAACTGGTGTATTTAGAAACAATTCCTTTACTGCAATACATTCCTTACTTATAGATGCATTTTTTTTACTTATTAATGGAACATTTTCAGCCATGTCTGCTGAGAAAGAGCCATTGTGTTGGCTTCAGCGAAGCCCTGCTGACAGAGCGCTTAACAGATCTGCAATGCAATGATCACACCAACTTTGTCAAGAGGTCAAACAATGTCTCCATGGAGACTGTGGTGAAAGCACCACACAAGTTAATTTTTGTTTATTTTTTTGTGCGTTGGGTCAATAAATTCATTCTCTGCAGACATAAACTAGAATGATTTTCATGTGGAATGCCACAGAAAAATCTAAGTTTTCTACACATAGGAAATTCAGAGTTAATGAACTGGTATGAAGCTGTTTGGGGGTTTTTTCAGACAAGTCTTAAGAGAAGTAAGCAGAATAAATGGAAATAGTGCACTTAACCCATTGTTACATGTCTGTGTGAGGTATAAAAGAATGAGAAACAGGGAAATTAGAAACTAAACTGTGTTTGTGGCATTGATAATTAAATATCAATACAAAGCCCTGCCAAAGTTTGACCCCTTATATTGAGTTCATAGGTGCATAACGTGGCAGAAAGTAAGACTAATGTTAAAAGAGTGTTTTGTCTTTAATCTGGGAAATTACAAACAAAACAAAATAAATAAGATAGAAAAGAAATCTCAAGGATGACATATTTCTGAAGTTGATCGAAGCATGGAGATTGTTTTTTTTTTCTTTGACAAGAATTTGTAATTTTACAAACTGTATAATTTTACATTTTCAAAAGTGTTGAGGTCAGAACCATTCCAGATGCCCACTGTTATCCGGTTTTATCAATTTTTGAAGTGTGTTTAGGATCAAAATCCTTATGGGAAATCCAATTTATGTCCATCTTTCCCAAACTATCAGAAATTGGTTTGACTGTTCAAGGACTGTCGTTGTTCAAACCTATCATAAATCATAAACTGGAATCTCACAATATAGACACTTTAATATTTATTGAGTGTGTTCTTCTACTGGTCCAAAACTAGTATCTTTAATCTTCACAGAAATTTGCAGTAGACATGTAGGTGGAAGACAAATAATCATCAATAATCAAAAACCCTTAATGTTTATGAACTTCATTCTGATACCTACTTTGTAAACTACTGGGTTAGTAAAATATGTATTATATAAAGCATGGTAGTGCTGTTATTCTTTAAGCTAATGAAGTGCATATTCGTGGGATTCTTCAATTGAGTTATGTAACAAAAACATTTTGATCTTTTAATTATTTCAAAAATAATTTCATTCTGAATATTTTGAAACATTTTATTGAAGAGGATGGATTGCGCTTGGTTAAAAAAAACCAACATGTGCAGAGCTGCTTGAAAAAGAGATCAATGTATTTATCATTACTTTCAGTGCTATTGACAGAAGGAGCCTCTCTCTTTGCTCATGCCCCACTATTTACCAAATAACTTGTGTCAAGAAGCCAAGAGGGAAAATTTGACATCCCTAGTGCTCTCCTTGAGATGGAGAGAAGATGAGAAACATAGAAATGAATAGATAAAGGCAGTAGAATGTGTCCATTCAGAAACGCTTCTTCTCCTGTACCCCTAAACATTTTATGATTCAGTTTTGGAGGAAAACGCCAATCTCCTCTTACATACACAAAAATAAAAATCAATGGTACTGCTGAATGCAGCTGGTGCATACAGC
The DNA here is from genome assembly GCF_001444195.1 of Xiphophorus couchianus. NCBI lineage: Eukaryota > Metazoa > Chordata > Actinopteri > Cyprinodontiformes > Poeciliidae > Xiphophorus > Xiphophorus couchianus. The sequence goes on along the minus strand of NC_040242.1, from coordinate 10,261,258 downwards.
TCAGATTTCCAGCTTTCTCTTTACAGATAAAGAGTCGTGCAAATCGTAATGACGGGTGTCAAGCGAGTCAGTGTCCTTTTTGACAGACTAAACAAGACCAAAGTCTTGAAAATTGGACCCCGACCAAAAAGCCACGCATGTAGGAGAAGGAGAGAATTGAGCACAACATGTGGAAAAGCAGCTTATGCAAATGGTGTTTGGTAATAACAGCATTGAAGCAGCATTAGAGAGAGAGAGAAAATGAATGCTTCTAATTGCAAGAGAGCAGGCAGGCAAATGAGTGGGTGGATTCACTGCATGCCACCATTCAGAAACTTGGTGGTGGGGGAAGCGGCAGAGGGAACAATAACAAAGGCCACTGCACAGATAATGTATAGCTGGTTTTGAAAAGCTGCACAAACTAAAGCTCAGCAGACAGACGTGAATGCCGTGAACATTCCTTTTTAGAATGGAGCGGGTGGAAAATTACTATTCCGGATTCAGAGCTTCCTTGTAACATTTTGAAATGCAAAATAAGCCTAATGGTGTTGGCCCCAGGGAACACTATTTAAATATTTGTTAAGAGGCAACCACATCTCACAAACATATTTTCCACTCTCACAACAAAACAACTTTGAAATAAATGAATTCCTGAAGGGTTTTCAAAAATGCCAACATGAAACCAGGTTTGACTCCTCATGCCTGAATCTGGTGTAATTTACAGAGCAAATGTTAGAGGGGCCACTTTCTCATACATATCTCCCTTTTTTACTTGCTGCAGGCTTTTGCAAAAATAGGCATTAAATACAAACAGGATGTTGTACCTGAGCTAAAGATGAGCTGGAAATTAATCAAATTTTGACTTTGAGAGGCTTATTTTTATTATATGGCAGTAGTTGTGTCAAGGTTTAAATTACGTTTACATTGTCTTGTGAAACATTCACAATGTTCCCTTAAATGTTTTAAGTTCTTCTCTGCTTACAAACTACAAACTCACTGTATTTGAATTGCGATTTGTTGGAAGGACTAACACAAACTAGAAGTAAAGAAGCAAGGTAGGATAAAATGAAACATGGCTTCCTAGCTTTTACACAAATTGTTTGAAAAGTGTGGTGTGCATGGATCTTTTCAACCCCTTGTGATCTGACACCCATGATTAAATCAAAAGCTTTATACATCACCTAACAATTGAATAAAGATATTAATGTGTGCACAGCTGTTCTTGGAAGGGTGATTTTGAACTCTGGGGGAACTGAGAGATCTCCACTTCAGAATTTGACACAGTGACCATCAGTTAAAGTAACTTTTAAAATATGAGTAAAATATGAACAGATAATCTGTAAAAAAAAAAAAGCTCGTTCCTCTGCATTCTCCCTGTGGACTTGCTGTCCGCTACAGAAATACACTGGTCCTTCTGAAATAACCAATCAGAGCCAGGAGGAGGGTCTTAGTACTGTTGATCCTCCTTGTGTACATGCTGCTCACAACCTCTCTCTTTCTCTTTGCTACGCTACAGTTGGGTACACCAAAACACAGGCTTCTATGAATGTTCAGGCTAGTTAGCATAGCTACAGTTTTCCTAGAACGGTAAGTTGTTTCTACAGCATTAGCACATTTAGTAGCACATACACAAGGTTGATTGACAGTGCTAACATGCTCCTCCTGGTACTGATTGATTGTTTTTGACTGGGAGCAATGCATTTTTTTCAAACAGCACTGGGAGGAGGTGGAGAAGCGTGATCTTTTAACAAATCATTTGTTTCACATTATTCTGTCACAACTTAACATTTTGTTTTTAAAAGTTACATACGGTAGATTTAATTACTCCACAAATCTGATCTAAATTATGTTCACATTTGAGGTTTTTATTTGTTCCTTTTCCTTCCACTTTACAAAGTTGCACTACTATAACTTAAAGTTCAAGGAGTTTGTGATATTTTTGCCAGCCACTGTTCCCTGTATAAGGGGAAAAAATTAAAACTTAGCTCCTAATTTAGTTTGATAATATGCTTCACAGATCTATAGTTTATAGTCTCAAAGGACTCGTATTTGGTGAAGACGCTGATATATGAAAGAAACAGAATCAAGTTTGAACTGTAACAATGCACACTGGGAGCCATTGTGCATGTTGCTTTGGCACATAGCTAACAAGTGAAAACTCTGTGGCCATCTGCACCACCACTCTCTGATTAGCTCACATTTGTTGTCGAAGTTGGTCTTTCCTTCATACAAAGCATAGAAGCCTCATTGACTTGCTGAAAAAATAAATTAGTAGGCTACTGATTTTGTGCAGAGCTGATGTGCCGGCCTTTCATTAGCAAACTTCACGACCTTCTATTAATGCAGTGCATCAGGAAGGTCATTGCACTGATACTTCTACATTTCTTTTGCAAATTTGCATGAGTCAAGTATAAATTAATATTCTTGAGTACTGAATGGGGCGGGTCGATCTGAAATTGTCTGAAATTGATATCCAGTTTTCCATTTAAAATATATTTCAGCCAGTCCATACAACTAGACCTTTTTTGGGGTCTGTTTTCTGATTACACCCCCTCAGTTAATTCCTGTATAGGAAAAAATATATAATAAACTGCCATTTAAGATTTGCATGGTGCATAAAAATTACCCACAGTGGAACTGCAAGTTTTGGTTTTGGATTGTTGCTGCTAGCATTTTCCACTTTCCCTGCAAAACAAAAAACAAATTTCTAGTCTGCTGGGAAGCGTTTAATCTTTGAAAACAACTGAAAGCCACAGATGATAATCTAACAAAATCTCCATCCTCAACTCTCTTATCTTCTTCCAATTTCTCTGTTTCTGTCAACTTGTTTTGTTTTTCTTTTTTATAATCTATTTTTATCACTAGTTACTCTGCAAGATCTCTCAATCTGAAAAGTTCAAGGTCCACACCTGAAGAATACCGATGTTCATCTTCAATAAGTCTTAAGTGCAGAGCTGAGAAATCACCCACAGTCTTCCACGTATGTGAATCAAGTCAGTTTAATGCCTCTGCACTGTGTTTTATTCATTACAATCCATCGATATAACACATATCATGACCTTTACTGACCTGTCAGAGAGCGCATGAATCTACCACCACCATGCTTCACCAGGGCAATAGCTTTCTTTCTTTCATCAATGACTTTATTATTGCCCTGCTTTCATAAAGGTCATGTGTGTGGACTTTACCACACCATGGGGATATTGACTGTTTCTACCACTAATGCTCTACTTCCCCAGTTTGGTAGACTTGCAGCTGTGCAATACAATTTCCATTTTTAGATGAGAAACATTCAAAGCTTGAGACATTATTTTATAGCCTAACTATTCAACAAACTTCACAACAGGTATATCTGTAACATTTTTGTGTTTTCCTTAGACCTACCAATGCTATTGCTACTTTTACGTTTTTAAGCAAAGCTATCTATAAGTAAAAAAGTTTGAAAATGTGGGTTTTTTTCTATTTCTACGTTGTGCTCTTCCATTGAATTAGAACATAAACATTGACGTTTGTAGTTTTAACGTAACAACATTGAAAAAGGTTCAAGTGTTATAAATATACAATACAGACCAAAAGTTTAGACACACTTTCTCATTGAATTCAATGAGAAGGTGTGTCCAAACCTTTGGTCTGTACTGTATGTAGGGCACAATGTGTTGGGAATGGAAGTTCCTCTTTCTCTGTTCATACCACACTGATAGCTGGTTTCTATGTTTGGAGTCATAGAGAAACTGTCGTGTTCCGGGGTTCTTGGTTTCCCTTGTGGAGGTCGGCTTGCTGCTATTCACCATCTAGCCACCAGATGGCGCCAGCTTCACCTCTCTCTCTGGAGTGGGGTGTTGTCATCCGGCGCACCTGTGATCTATCTGCTCGTCAGGCAAAGTGTACAAGAGGAGCTGACTGCCAGCACTTCGACGCCTGAGTGTTAGCCAGTAACGGTACCTCTGAGCCCCCTTGAGCTAGTCTCTGTTTTTCTCCTCGGTGTCTGATCTCTTAGTGAATCTCCTTGTTGTCTCCTGTCTTCAGGTGTCTTTCCTGAGAAGTCCTGGGTTCCCCCCTCGTGACGCTGTGGAACCTACCCACTGGTTGCCCGAGTTTCCAGACTCACCTCCTCCGGCTATCGCAGTTCCCTCCTGGATGTCCCGACTGGCAGTCGTGTGGCTCCTCTGTCTCTGTCCTGCCAAAACCTACCTGTCCGTCCCCACCCCAACAACATTCCCTCGCCGCCTTCCGGATCTCAGTGGCCCAGCGCTGTTCCACCTGGATCATACGGAATCAAGAACCCCGAGTACGGCAGTTATCCCTCCAAACCTGCAAACTCCCACTCAACAAGTAAGATTGCTCCAATTCTCTGTCATCACTCCCGTCTCCTACACCCTGTGAACGCACCATCTCCTCGCTGTGTTCTTTATAGTGAGCCGACCACTCCGTGAGCCTTTTCCTTCCCCCTGGAAAGGACCCGCAATCTTCAGTACATTCTATTATTGCTGTTGTAATAAATTCACTTATTATATATATCGCTCTCCTGTGTCGTGTTCTGCATTTGGGCTGGAATTATATACTCATCATGACAGAAACTGAGAGAGCTGGCTGAGACAATCATCGCTAAAAACATGGAGAGAGAATGAAAAGAGACTCCCGGACCACAGAGAAGCAGAGAGGATGGAAAAGGTTGAAATCAAGAGATGAAGTGGGTCGAGGATGACGCCACATACAGCCCTCGTCTGAAGAGCAGGTTAGATGAACAGCAACAACAAAAAGCTCTCAGATTCAAACCACTTACATGTGCCCACTTGCTGTAGTGTTTTTGTCTGCCTCTGTGGGGTTCTGATCATCCCAGTGTACGAGATGAGGATGAAAACCACCACACTGATAGCATACGATGATTTCACCCTGATGCTCTGAATCAAAAGCTTTTATGTTGCTTCATTTGGTGTATTGCAATTTCTTGGCACAGCAGCAATTGAGATAATGTCAAAGAGATACAAGCTTCAATATAAAATCTCATTTTATGGGTTATGAAGCAAATGTTGACTATTGGTTTAAGGCTGGGACCCTTTTGTTGCTAGTATTGATCCAAAACGTTTCATTTTCAATAATTACCGATATGTAAACTTGATCTATTGTTTGCAATGCTCTCAGCACAGAGTTGCACATTACACATCCTAAGTAAAATAAGATTGTTAAGATCAAAATTACATTTATGATTTCACATCTCCGTTGCTCTACAAAAGTTCAAAGCTTAAAATGACCAGCTGTCATACTCATGGCAGTTTCTGTGATTCTGGAGCATGAAAGGAATCTCTTGTGCACAATCCATCTACTCTCATGTATAAAGCGGCAAGATTAAAATGTTCATATCATCCACCATGTTTTCCCTATTTCTGGCATTATCAGACAACATGATAGGAACTCACTATTTGGCATTTTCCTTTCTGCTTAGCATTTCCTCAAAAGCTTGCTCACATGATCTCCAGTATGAACTCCATAAAGCCAGTCTATCAGAAACAAATCTATCCAGAGAACATTGAAGCTGAGCAATGATATCAGGCAAACCACCAAAAACCAAATACCTGTAGCTAAGTCAACAGCATTAGCATCAGATAGCAAATCCTTCAGGTAATATTAGCGGGAGTGCTTTAATACCTTTCCACTTGAAAAGTTGACAAAAGCCTAAATTCCTCTCCACATTGATGAGTTGATCTTCCAGTGTACAAACATTCCATTAAAGGGTGTTGCCAAACCTTAATTTTCAGAGTTGAACAAGTTGTTTTCAATCTGTGGCTCTTCCAGTTCAAAAATATCCAAACCACTAAGGTTGCTAGAGCTCACTGAACTGTTTTCATTTGTTGTTTAAAAATAGTTTCAAAGCACAGACATGTTTCGTAGATCAGGTTTGCCTGATTGAAGTAGTGATTTGCCTTTATTTTTTTAAGCTGATTTTTTTTTTTTTTATTACAAGCATACTGGACTGTTATTCGTTTACACTCTGTGTTGTTCAGCTGCTAATTTATCTGTGTGCTGTCAAGTGAAAAGTGGTCTCCAGGGGCTTTTTCACCAAAAAGCAGCAACTGGCTACAACTGGGAACAAACCATATCAGGAGACATAAACTGTGACAAAACAGCACTTTCACATATAGCTGTATGATTTTACCATTGTTTCAAATGTTCCTATATCCAAAATTATTGATTAAAACTTCATAAATCCAGTCTTAACTTGGGGCGTGCTGTGGTGGCGCAGGGGGTTAGCACGCCCCACGTTTGGAGGCCTTAGTCCTCGACGCAGACGTCGCGGGTTCGACTCCCGACGACCTTTACCGCATGTCTTCCCCCCTCTCGTCACCCTCCTTCTTGTCTGCCTACTGTACAAAAAAAAAAATACGAGCCACTAGCGCCGCAAAAACTCTTCGGAGAAAAAAAAAAAAAAACAAAATCCAGTCTTAACTTAGAATGTTGGACTTTTTCGCCTCCTTACCAACTGTATGCGATCAGTCTGAATGTCCCTTGTTGCTTTATGCAAACGTAACACACAGAACAAGCCAAAATGCACATGCACACATCATGTGAAGAGGCTCCCGGTAGGATGAAAGCATAAATTAGGAAAACAAGCTCCCGTTGGTGAGCTAATACCTACCTGCCAGCTTTATTTGGCCACACACGTGGCATAGCATCTGTGCTGGTCCAGACTTGCTCTGTCATTTTACACACTCCTTTCTATCTCCTTTTATTTTCTGTGACCTAGAAGCACTTCTTCCTCCCATGGAGATTTCCACAAAAAGCTAAAAAAAGGATTCACTTTTTCCTCTTATGGAGGAAAGAGAAAGGGACACATACAGGAGCCAGTCTTAGAGTGTCGTTACAATAGATAATTTAGATGGTATTCAAAAAAAGGAAGACTACCCTGCTAAGAACTAAGATATGCATGGTTGCATTGGATGTGGAAATATAAACAGGCAGCTAAGAACGCTGATTGAGTCCTCTTCAGTTCTGCTTATGGGAAATAATACAGGGCATGAGAAAGGCTTACTCAAAGATGAAGACAATGACAAAAAGATATTATTCTACATGAAAGGTTTGGATTAGATCAAGTGATCTCTATCTGGATGGAAATACTAAGCATAATTAAAACTCTCAATGCAAATATTAATCCTGATTCTCATCTAAATGATAATTTAGTTTTAGACAAGTACAAGAGCCTCCCTCTTTTATAAAACATGATGAATAAGAAGTTAGGGTTTATGTACAGGGCAGTCTTCATGGGGAATGGGATTGTATTCTGCAATGCGCACCTATTCTTACTCCCCCTACTTCCACTAAGTTAATGGAACCCAGAATTATCAACTTTGGTTTTCTTCAGTGTTTATCTCCTCCTCAGTCCCTAGCTACCTACAAATCTCTGAAAACATTGTTATGTTTGCTCTGTTGTTTCTCCCCTCCTCCCCCTCTTATAAGTTCAAGTCATGGCAGCATGCCTGCCTGTTGGAGTGCAGATGTTAAAATTAATTTACTATGTGTTTTGTTTTGTTTTTTCTTAAAAACAAAACTTAATTATCTTATGTTAAACAGAGAGCCTCAAAAAACTCAAACTGGTTTCACACTGACAAGATATTCCCTATTTTTTGAATGAGAATCGCTAAAATGAAACAGAAAATAATGTTCTACTCTATTCACAGCATGGTGTTGTAATCCATATAGTTTTTATGCTCTGCAGCATTGCATCTAATTTACTCATAGCATCTAGCAAAAGAGTCTAAGATTAGAAAATTAACAGCACAAGAAAAAAAACCTCACTGCCTGTCTGTCTTAATGACATGGCACAGCTAAAACCACAGTAAAACAATAGCATTGCAAACACTTGAAGTTTGTCCCAAATTGATGAAAAAGCAACAACCAAGGTGGTCAATGAAGCTGCCAAGAGACTGACAGTAGCACCAAGAAAACTGAAGAAATATCTGTGTTCTTCTGCATGAGACAATATCATCCTTTGTGTCTATTTATCTGAAAAGAGAGGAGGGCTTTAAAGTTGAAATCTTTTCTTACAAGTGAAACGTCAAGAATTATCTAAAGTTTCCCTAAGCTTTGTGGGATAATGTGTCACAATTTGTTGAAATCAGACTTGAACTTTGGACCAAAATTCAACAAGGTAGGTTTGGCATAAAAACAACATTAAATCACTATAAAAAGAACATTATTCACACACAGGATGAATATATCGGTAGCAGCATCATAATCAGTTGCTTTCATTGTAATCTCATTGTTTTATCTTTATTTGTTTTGTTGTTCTCAGCAATCTAGTAAGAGCAAGAATAAGTCCAATTAATTTTCTTTATTTAAACATTATTTTACCAGGATAAAAAAAAAAACCCATAGAGATTAAAAACCTATTTTTCTGGCCAAGAGGCAACAACAAATACAACACAGAAAAATAAAGAAAAGAAATGTAAGATTTTAGAATGGCCAAGCCACAATCTAAAACTAAAATGGACAGAAAAATTGCAGCCATGTGAACAGGGTTGTGGACAAAAGATGCGCGCACAATCTCCAATATCTGAGATCTTTTAAGAGGCAGATTGGGCACTTATTGATGTGAGATGCTGTTTAATGAGATAGACAAACATTTCTTTTCAGTGCTACTTTTATGTAGTCTAATTCTTTTTGGTTGCCTTGGTGACATGTGCTTTGGAAAGACAAAACAGCCTCTCTTAGACTCCCAGAGAGTCCAGAGCATCCAGCAAGATGCTCTGGACTGGTGTGAAAAGAAACATGCAGATACATACAACCATACCTGCCAACAAGGAGGAATTCCCCACGCACCCTTTGTCGCTTCATAGCCATCAGAAGATTACGGACCGTCATGCCCTCGCAGAAACACACCACCACACGAGCTTTGGGCAAACGTTCCTTTAGTTTCCCTAAAAGGCGATCAAAGTGTTTCTCTCCGGCGTTGCTGTAGATCTTGTCCGAGTGGGCGATGCACAGGCCCTCTTGAGAGGCCAGCTCCTTGAAGGCCTCCATGCCACTCTCCCCATAGTTTCCTGAAGGTGATTAATAAAGAAGACATTAGCCATAGAATTGCCCAAATTGAAATTTCAAACATAAAATTGCTTAATGAAAACACGTTCATTTTGAGAGAAACAAAAATCCGTTTTTTTGATAAAAAGTGTTTCCCCCAGGATGAGGTTGTTTTTCCGGCATATTGAAATAGATGTATTTAGCAAAACTGCAATGGAAACAGTTTTTCCGTACCACCCGAGTCACATGATCAACAGCTGGATGTTACTGCTGGTGAAAACAACAAAGAAGAAAACGGCGAGAAGTAGTAGGAGGATGATGTTTGTTTTTGTTTTGGTTTTTTGGACAATGTGCAGCTGGCTCCCCCAGAGCTGTCACAACATCGCACAGTTCATGAGAAGTTTTGTGTCAGGCAAACGTGTTGAATGCCCAGCTTGTCCGTAAAATCGTCAACTACAATTTCAGTCAAAACACTGCATACATAGTTGCCCCAAAAAATAAGGGGCTTGTCACTCAGACACCTGAACAAAACGCTGCCATCTCCTCTGATAACTGATGGATGAAAGCGATAGCGTTATGGGTGAATTATTCAAGTAATTAATGTTTACATCCATTTACATCGGTCGCTGCCTTGATATTTTTTATGACTTATGCGTGAACAAGCTTATTCACCTGTGATTTTAATTTAATTTCTTAATTAATGGAAACACCACAATCACAAAATTGTGGGGGTGGGTGGGTTACATTAGCAAAATATAGACAAAGATTTGCACACATTTGTAATGGAAATGCATCCTTTTTTACTTTAGAAATTATGCCTGAAAAAAATCTCATCTCATGATGTTGCAGATGCTTCATGACAGGTGTTGTCATCACTGGCACAACCAGGCCAAGGTTTAGGGTCAGGTTAGTTTGGATAGTTTTTTTTATTTATCTAATAAAATAAAACGTCTTTTGAAATCTGCATTTTGTACTCTCTCTGGTGTTTTTAATTTTGAAAGGAAGCAGATAGATTGTCAGAGTACAGTTAACATGTTTTTTTTTTACAAGCCATAATCTACATATTTATGTAAAAGATAATCAATGTCATGCCTAAAGGACTCCTCTCAGCAGTCTCTCACTGCCTCAATCCTTGACTGACCCAAAGCTCTGATCCACTGATAACGAGAGTCAGACTTGACTTGCTGCTGATTGCAATCAAGCCCAAAGGGGTGAAGATGACTGTCCTTGTTTAACTCTAAACTGTCCCAATCAAGAGCCTGGCAAAGCTGTTTCTACGTCTATATCTCCTCCTTCCATGTAGACTGCAACGCTGCTCTGAATTGATGAGAAAACCCACAGCTTCTCTTTCTGAGAGCTGGATTACACAGACAATCCAATCGCTTGTGTGCGACAGCACATGTTTTGCATTTGAACAGACATGTCATCATAGGGAAATCAGAAGCACATTGCTGTAAATATGTGAAAAACATTTGTCTTGCAGTTGATGAGTAGCCTGATTCTTGAAGGATGTCTATGCCGTGTTTTGCATGATTGAGGACAAACAATCATACATCTTCACATGGTGAAGCTTTACATTGCTGCTGAAATAGACATCAGTGTAGTTCATTTACACAGGTCCATGATGCGTCCATGTGTTGGTTTGCCAATAGTCCTTTGATTATATTTTCAATTGCCTCTTTTCATTCTGCTGCAGGTAAATGGAAATAATGATATCCAATTATTTTACTCGCTCCATCTCAGCTATGAGACCGGTGGGTGGTGGTGCATTAGTTGACACCTCACAATGACCAAACAACAACAAAAAACCCGCACTAAGCATTCATCACCACAGAGATGATAATCGAGACAGGTAATTTATGCAATTTCACAGCTCTAGCTGTTGCTACAGGCAACAAGCTGCACTTATAACTTGTCTCGGGTGGTGGAGATAGAAAACTGATGAGCTTGAGCCAGTTGTGACCACAGATTCAAGATGACTGAAGACAAGACTAACAAGAATAGTGCCTTGCAAAAGTATTAACACCACTTTAGTTATGTTACAGCCAAAGGAGGTTGACTACAAAAGGCATGCCGCATTTACAGATTTTATTTGTTATAAAACCTTATGTACTCACTTCACAATTCTGTTCTACTGTCTGCTGGTTTATCGCATCAAAATCCAGTAATAGACACTGAAGTGTAATGTGTAAAAGTTCAAGGGTTGTAAATACTTAAATTAGCACCAAATTTTGTTTCATTTTCATGGACAGAGTATGACTTTGCCTCTCTGGGGATTGAGTTTTGGGTGTTAAAACAAATTTCAATCTCTTTCAGATTGGTCAAAGTGATAGTGATCTATACGAGTAAAACGGGTTGAAGAGATTTTTAAAAAATGTCAACGAATGTCCAAATGTTATCACTGCTTAGGCAAAAGGCAGTGCTTGTAGCTCAGCCAGTTGCAGCAGAAATGTAGAAAAGTTTCATTAAAAAACTGTTATTTATTTCAAAACGAAGGAATTAATTATAATTTGTTGAATTTTTAACAATGTAACAAGCATCTGGCAAATAACTATTGTAATGAAAAATGTTGCTAAGAACATCGTTTCAATACTTGTGGTTTGCAAGTATTCAAATCACAAGTATTCACAAAATAAATCACAAAATAACAGCTTCTGATCCAAATATTAATTTGCCAGTACTATTCTGTATGGCAGTTGATAGCAATGAGAACTTTTCCTTTATGTCATTGTTCTGCAGTTCCTACATTTTCTGATGGCATTCCCAGAGGAGGGTCAGATACCTGATATCACCTATAGTCCTTCAGGTACTACACTTTCCTAACTCCCTTTGCCATTTACCTACTGCCAGCCTTCGCTCGTCTCCCATACCTAACTATAATAAGACTCTCCAAAGATGTTTTACACTCCCAGCATGTCTGCAGTTCCTTAGAGAGAGATCCTGGTTAATGCAGCCTGTCAGTCATAATTTGGGTGCACATCACTGACTGTGTTTCACCAAGACTTTAATGAAAAGCCACAGACATAATTCATTTCACAGTAATTACTCTGTCTACCCAACCCGCCTTTTTCTGTTATCTCCTGTCTCCACCACAACATAACCGATGTGCTGCAAATGAGGACATTTTCAAAAAGGTTAGAAGCTAATCACAATGCGAGAACTGAAGTATATTTTTGAGAATTTATGTTCAGTTTAATTAATAGGTATTTGATGAAATCTGAAACAGTTGTATAATTCTTAACCTTGTCCTCTCCAGTTAAAAATTGAATAAATATTCATGTGTAAATTCTAAAATAGTCCCTTATGTGCTGTAATACAGTTCTGAAACTTGCTATGGTGGCCATCCTAACAAAGCCAGAAAGTTCGCACGTTCTTTTCCGATTAGCAAAGCACATTAGGTGTGAAGTTGTGGGAACAATAGGAGCACTCTTTATGGTCTTCATGTGCAGATGTACATGTGAATGTTCCTGCCAAGTGTGAGATATTATTACAAAGAAAATTATATCGAGTTCAAATTCGAAAGGTTGACACAAACAGAACACACTCAGTTGGAGTTTAGAAAAAAAAACAAGTAAAAACTGCTCTGGGGTCAGTGCATATTTATATTCCACCATAAAACCCTGAGGACCTGTGAAACCTCAGCAGCATGTGATCCTCGACATGTCAAAGTGTATGACTCTTCTATAAATGTAGCAACTAATAAGCTGTTGTGCCACTCCTAATCAAAAGAAATGCTTTGATGAAATGGTTGATTGAAGATGCAATCAAGAGAACCTGGATCACTATAAACTAGGTATTTTGTTTAACATGTGACATGTATTATAAGATCCTTGACTGCAATACAGATTTGGTCTGTGTCAGACTTTAAAAAGGTTTTTAGGAGATTAACCCAGAACCCTCGGGTTTTGAAACACAAAATATATTTTGAGCATTTTGAAAGTAACATTAGGGTGTTTTACTTTACTTTGGTTCTCATAGATATCATATATAGCCAAGGCAACTATTTGAAAGCAATGATGTCATAGTAGACCTACCTCTAACCTCAAAGTTACCTCTGAGCAGGACAGACATAACACCAAACCTTGTCCATGCTTTTTGCGACCTTTGTTTTTTTATATATATATTTCAGTGATTGTATCACATACAATTAATTATGTATTT